>NC_064638.1:167830685-168133715 GCF_023864345.2 Schistocerca serialis cubense | reverse complement strand
GTGCAGGTTTGGTTAGCGCCTGCGTTTATCATGAAGGGCTTAAGACCTGCACGTGGTGCATTTTGAAATAGGGGATCCTAGGAGTCAGTTGGCTAGTTGTACAGTAAGTGATATCCACGACAGTGGTTTGGTTCTCATGGTCTGTTCCATTACATCAATGGACTCCTCCTTCTGCGGCCACGTGAAGGTGCTAGTTTACGAGTATTGTAGAAATTCCTGCTGTTATGGAGATATTTGCACAGAAATGAAGGTATTTAGAGAAACAAGCCGAATGAATCATAATAATATTATTTATTTACTTGTTTTCTTTATCTATGGGCTTTATCTATGGGCTACGTTTACACAACTTCTCTCATTTTCTAAAGTTCTCTTCCTTCCTCTTTCGCCAGTACTCCTTCATCCGTTGGCTCACTAGTGCACGTTCTTCTGCCGAGAATACTCTGTTTTTCCTCGTTTTCCCCTCGAAAAAATCCTTCACCTCCGCAACCTTTCCATAAAGATGTGCCTGTTCACAATTTCTTCTGCCGTGATTCCGCATTTTTTCTAGATCCCAGTGCACTTCTTTCACCTATGGAACGAGTGTGTTCCTGTTCTCCTGGAAGAGAAGAATCTCGTCGGCGAGCCTCTCTGATTCCATTCTCTTAACAGGTCCATAGAAAGTCTTCTTTTCTTGAGTGTGGTGGTGATATTTTCAAATCGTTGATAAACTTCTTGATTTGATCTTAGACGGAACGTAAATTCATTTGATATTTTTCTGGGCCCAAGAATCTTTCTAAGGAATTGGCTTTCTTTCTTTTCCAAGTCCGAAAGTCCCATCTTGGCTATTGTCTCAGATGCATATAAACATTCAGGTTTGACAACGTGCAGTAGTGTCGGAATTTGGCCTGGTATGAGAGTGATTTAGATATGTATGTGTTCTGACACAATCTGAAAGCTATTTCCATTTTTCTTGCCCGTTCTTCAGTTGCTACCTTTCACTGTTGTTTGGAGTCAAAATCTCTCCTTGGTACTTAAACTTCTGAACTCTTTTGATGTAGCCATACTTGGTCCTCACTGTCCAGACTGGATCAGTGGCATTTATGTTCATATGTAGTGTCGTCTCAAAAGATATTTTCAATCTTGTTTTCACTGTTGTTTCCTTGAGGACTTCAATCCGTTTAGTTGCAGTTTGCAGATTCTCTGCAAAAAATATTATATCATCTGCAAACGCGAGGTATTCAAATGCAAGCCCAGACTGTTCGCGGCCTAGCCTGATTCCATTTGGAAGGTTAAACTGACTCATTTCTTTTCGTCATTCCCTGATAACTTTTTCTGAAACACAGTTAAACAATATCGGAGAGAGACTGTCTCCTTGTCTCAAACCTGTTTTGATTTCAAAGGACTCTGGCAGTTCTCCTAAAACTTTAATTTGTGATCCGGTGTTTGTTTGTGTTTTCTGAAAAAGTTTCGTTTTCTTATCATCTAATCCAAATTCTTTCAGCACTTCTATTAATTTAATTCTATTAATATCATAATGTTTTAAATTACATTTTTAATCTCCAGCGTATCAACAAAGGCCACTGGACCCTTATACTGAAATAGAAAAACAGCCTTCGAAATGTTGTCGGTGTAGCTCGGATTTTCCCTGTGTACACGTTTTGCGGAAGCACCGTGCAGCACAGCGTAGTTCGGTACCGCCTCCTCCATCCTCACTCACTCCGAGCAGACAGCGGGGATCCGATACAAAGGCCGCGTTCAGTCCCCTGATGGCCAAATTACCAGCTACAGAGAGTTTGCGGCGCAGTTCAGATTCATTAGCAGCGGGATCCTATTAACGCTCGCTGTATTTGAACTGATGGGACAAACGGTGTCACTCCACAATAGAAACTCTGCAGAGGACATTGAACAGTAGCGTGAGAAAATGAACATGGAATTAATACCATAGAGATGCCTTGAGCTCTTCCGAAATATTTTGGACCAGAACAAGTTAGAGTTTTTAATCAGTACGGTGCGCCCCGTATACTTACCCTCTAATACAAAAAAAGACCCATCACGAAGGAACAATCCAAATGGGGCAGAAATCGGTAGATGTGATGTACCGAGTGATCAAAAAGTCAGTATAAATTTGAAAACTGAATAAATCACGGAGTAATGTAGATAGAGAGGTACAAATTGACACACATGCTTGGAATGGCATGGGGTTTTATTAGAATTTAAAAAAAAATACAGAAGTTCAAAAAATGACCGACAGATGGCGCTTGATCTGATCAGAATAGCAATAATTAGCATAACAAAGTAAGACAAACCAAAGATGTTGTTCTTTACAGGAAATGCTCAATATGTCCACCATCTGTAGTCGAGGAATAATGTTGTGAACAGCACTGTAAAGCATGTCCGGAGTTATGGTGAGGCATTGGCGTCGGATGTTGACTTTCAGGATACCTAGAGATGTCGGTCGATCACGATACACTTCCGACTTCAGGTAACCCCAAAGCCAATAATCGCACGGAATGAGGTTTGGGGACCTGGGAGGCCACGCATGACGAAAGTGGCGGCTGAGCACACGATCATCTCCAAACAACGCGCGCAAGAGATTTTTCACGCGCCTAGCAACATGGGGTGGAGCGCCATCCTGCATAAACATCGTACTTTCCAGCACTTGTTTATCAGCCAGGCTGGGGATGATGCGATTCTGTAACGTATCGGCGTACCTCTCACCCGTCACGGTAGCAGTTACAAAACCAGAATCACGCATTTCCTCGAAGAAAAAAGACCCGATAACGGTAGATGTGGTAAATCCAACCCATACCGTGACTTTCTCGTCATGCAATGGAGTTTCCACGACAGTTCTAGGAGTTTCGGTAGCCAAAATTCTGCAATTGTGGGCGTTGACAGACCCTCGGAACGTGATATGAGCTTCGTCGGTCCACAACACGTTACTCAACCATTCGTCATCTTCCGCCATCTTTTGAAACGCCCACACCGCAAATGCCCTCCGCTTCACTAAATCGTCAGGTATCAGTTCATGATGGCGATGGATTTTGTACGGATAGCATCGGAGGGTACACCTAAGTGCCAACCAAACAGTAGTGTATGGAATGCTGGTGCGACGTGCGACAGCACGAGCGCTGACTTCCCCGTGCATAGACGAACCCGCTACAGTCTCCATTTCTTCCTGAATTGTCTCAGCAGCATTACGCCTTGAGCTCGGTCGGCCGCTACGGGGTCTATCGTCTAAACAACCCGTGGCTACGAACTTCGAAATCATTCTCGCCACAGCTGCATTTGTCAACGGACCTTTACCCGTTCGAATCCTCTTCCTATGGCGATAGGATCGTAACGCTGAACTAGCACATTCCCCATTCTGATAATACAGCTTCACTAAAAGCGCCTTTTCAGGTAACGTCAACATGCTGAGACTGCTGGCGCATCTGATTCTCTCTCTTATTAGAGCTCCTTTTATACGCGATTGTCATGCGCAGTCACTGACGTTTGGCTGTCCAGCGCCATCTGTCGGACATTTTCTGAACTTCGTTTTTTTTATTCTAATGAAACCCCATGTCATTCCAAGCATGTGTGTCAATTTTTACCTATCTACATTATTCCGCGGTTTATTGAGTTTTCAAATTTATGCTGACTTTTTGTTCACCTGGTACATATATGGGCAAACAAGTGATTACAATTTCAGAAAAAAATTAATGATTTATTCAGGAGAAAGAGCTTCACAGGCTGAGCAAGTCAATAACATGTTAGTCCATCTCTGGTCCTTGTGCAAACAGTTATTCGGATTGGCATTGATTGAAACTTGTAAAATTGTTTGATGTCTGAGAGATATCATGCCAAATTCTATCCAAGTGGAACGGTTGGAGGGCCCTGCCCACGGCGCTCTAAACGTTCTCAGAGGGGAGAGAGACGGCGACCTTGCTGGACAAGCCAAGGACGACACAATCGGTACAGACATTTGCCGTGCGCAAGCGGCCATAACCTCCCCACAATGTAAGCCCAGGGTGACTTGCCATGAGGAGCGTCAAAACTGGTAGTAGAATATCGTCGACGTACCGCTATGCTGCAAGGATGCCGTGGATGGCAACCAAAGAGGTTCTGCTATGAAAATAAATGGCACTCCAGACCATCGCTCCTGGTTGTCGTGGCTTTATGGCGGACGACAGTAAGGTTCGTATCCCACCGTTGTCCATGTCTTCTCCAGACACGTCTTTGGCCTGGATTCTCACTGAATGGAGTAGAATTGTCATCGGTGATGACACACACATCGAACTGAGCCCCGATGACCAGCGAAGACGTGTCTGGAGTTGCCCTGGACAGCGGTGGGTTACCAAACTGACTGTCACCCGCCATATGGCCTGATAACCAAGAGTGATGGTCGGGGGCGTCATTTCATTTCATAGCAGAATTCTTTTGGTTGTCATCCGCGCCACCCTTACAGCACAGCGACACTTCGACGATACTCTGCGCTCCGATTTTCTTGCCCTTCATGGCAAGCCATCCCGGGCTTACATTTCAGCAAGATAATGTCCCACTGCACACGTCGAAAATCGCTACTACTTGCTTTGTGTTTGAATAACGCCACTTTGGCCAGCAAAGTCATCATATGTCACCTCAATTATGAAGATTTCCACCATTATTGGCAGGGCACTCAAACCATGGTCCACCGAGCCAATTGAAAAGAATCTGGAACGGTATCCCTCCGGAGTACATACAACAACTCTGTCAATCAGTGCCAAGCCGAGTAACTGCCTGCATAAGGGCCAGAGGTGGACCAACCCGCTACTGACTAGCTCAATTTGTGAAGCCTTTTCCCTTAAATAAATCAGTCATTTTATCTGAAATTGTAGTATCATGTTTGTCTGCACATGTATATCATATCTACCAGTTTCTGCCCCTTTCGCATACATCCTTCGTTCAAAATGATTCAAATGGCTCTAAGCATCATGGGACTTAACATCTGAGGTCATCAATCCGCTTGACTTAGAACTACTTAAACCTAACTAACATCACACACATCCATGAACGCGCCAGGATTCACGCCAGGATTCGAACCTGCGACCGTAGCAGCAGCGCGGTGCCGGACTGAAGCGCCTAGAACCGCTCGGCCACAGCAGTTCCTTCGTGGTGCGCCTTTTTTTTTAAGGAACAATCGAAATAAATTTAGCCGTCAATCGCCGTAACCTCGTGAGGGCTCTCTCATGGAAGGCAAATACCACGATAGAGTCAAGCAAACAGATGTCTAAACTGCCATCCGTTACACTGACTGCTTTTTGTAAGGAGCAACAATTGCCAGCTAACGACTTACGACTAAGCAGTGACACAGAGGTGAAGCAGCAGCGAGCCGAAGCCACGAGCTCTCTGAAGATGTTCTCCCTAGAAGGTGACGTAACATTTCACTTACCCCGAAAGTCTGTTCGACCACTGTGTACCGAGCGGGGTGGTAAATCGCTTCAGGCAAATGCCGGGATGGTCTGTTTGAAGGTTTGAAGGGGGACGGCCGACTTCCTTCCCCATCCTTCCCTAACCCGATGGGACCGACGATCCCGCTATTTGGTCCCCTCCCACAAATCAATCGGCCACTGTGTAATAATCTGGAAAAATTTTAATGACTATAGCACTTCCAGTAATGGAAGCTTACATTTTACGTATAGAGAATAATGGGCGAAGCAGTCTCACCGCGAAATGGACAGGCATTGGTGAGAAGAAACTAGGGAGATATCACCACGTCCGAATGTGAGTAGGAGAATGAATAGCTCAAATAAACAAGAACAGAAGATTGAATAGCTCATACAAACAGCATGTACTATCCCATCAAAGAAAATTAAGGTCTGTTCATAACTCATGTCGACAGAACTTCACGAAATGCAGAGGAGCTTTACCGTCAAGTGGCGATGTTTCCGCACTGTATGGGACATTTAAATAACGTTTCGTCACTTATCCCAGTACTGACCGGCGGGACTGAGGTTCCGAGTGACCGTTAGTCTCACAGAAAAGTCGAAAAGTACACAACTAAAATCATAATGGGTGAGTGAATCATCACTGAGAATAGGAAAGAAACCAGCAACGACAAATTTATTTGTGCTCAAAACAAAATTCGTAACGAATGATCTTGACAAAGGTTGTGTGGCACATTTTTGACACTGTTAAGAAGAGAAAGGACAGGAACGGTGTCGTCCAAACGCTATGAAACATCAGAAATTATTTGATCTAGAAAATGTATACATACACCTACGTCCAACACAATTTAAAAAGCAATGCATAACGCCTTTTTTACTATGCGCTTCATTTTTGTTTCTAAGTACCAAAGAACGACAAAAAATTGTATTTTTCAACTTGACGTATGAAATAGAACGATCGTATGGCATTGTTGGCCGGGAGGCCCCATGCGGGGGATTTCGGCCGCCGTCTTTCAAGTCCTTTTTATTTGACGCCACTTCGGCGACTTGCGAATCAATGATGATGGAGGACACCCAGTCATCTCGAGGCAGAGAAAATCTCTCACACCGCCGGGAATCGAACCCGGGACCCCGTGCGCGGGAAGCGAGAGCGCTACCACAAGACTACGAGCTGCTGATGGTCATCTTGAATATAGCTGACCTTTTCACAGTAAATTATTTTTTCGAATGAAAATTCTTTCATTTGTTCCTGTTCCGATTTATGGAACGTATAGGATTTTATTGCAGAATATAAATTGATTTCCCCTTTCAGGTTTTTGTTCTATCTTGCGGTAGCGAACTTCAGGAAAAACGTCCAAGTCCTCGTGCAGACTGCACAATGTGTCAGAAAAAGAAAGTTAACAGAAAAGTGAATGTTAAGAAGACATAAAATTCCAAACTGTACCTCTGTTACATGTTTTTAAGGAAAATATATCAAGAAGAGCAATGATCGCCACGAAACTTCTCGTATAGAAGAGGAGTACACGCGAAGGAAATGGAAGAAACAATGAAGGTGAGCAACAAATTTGATAACGGAAAGAGGAATAATGAATAAAATGGTAAAGGAGAGCCAGAAAATGTAATTTATACGGTGAAAAATCAATAAAACAGAAAATAGGCGACTGTAAGAAAAGATAAGGTGGTAGCGGACACGTAAGCTATTTTGAAATTATAATTTTTTCTGGAGATTGCATTGGAATATCCTTCACTCTGAGCAGGGCCATGACATGTTACTTAACAGGACTAGAAAATTCAGTGTCGTAAGGACAGACCTTTATTAATTTTTTTAATTTTTTCGGTATTTTTTCCATCCTTTTTCATTCAAATTCTTGAAGAGTCGTGTCGGACGTGATGCTGTACACATTAAAAAAGTAATTTGTGTTACAAAATATTTTAACTGGACGGTAAACGGCTATAGGCATGAAGCTAGAGTAAGTACAAGTTGTACATCTTAGTACTAAGTTTCCCCAACGGAAGAAAGTTGGCTTAAAGAAGCATAAATTGATAATAAAATTATTACGTTATGGTTCTGAACAGAATAACTCTACAATCTATACACATTACTCCACCATACGGTGCGTGGTGCAGGGTCTCGTGACCGCTACCAATCATTTCCTTTCCTGATCCACTCGCAAACAGATCGAAGGAGAAAAGACTATCTATATCACTATATGCTTTCGTACGAACCTTACTTTCTCTTATCTTTGTGGTCCTTTCGCCAAATGATCACTATATGCTTTCGTACGAACCTTACTTTCTCTTATCTTTGTGGTCCTTTCGCCAAATGTAAGTTGGCAGCAGTAGGATCGTTTTACAATCAGCTTCGAATGCTGGTTCTCCAAATTTTCTCAATAGTGCTCCTCGGAAAGAAAGTTGGCTTGCCT
Source organism: Schistocerca serialis cubense (assembly GCF_023864345.2). Lineage (NCBI taxonomy): Eukaryota > Metazoa > Arthropoda > Insecta > Orthoptera > Acrididae > Schistocerca > Schistocerca serialis. The sequence goes on along the minus strand of NC_064638.1, from coordinate 168,125,911 downwards.
CCAGAGACCCCATTTGAGTACCTAAGCCCTCTCCTTAATCCTTGCGAGTTGTTCGAATCTACAGGTAAGAAATCTAGCAGCACTTTTAGTGAAACATTTTCCATCCGTATAGCAATGTTTGTTGAGCCCTGCGTAAGCAAATTTCTCATTGGGTCCAACCCTCACAAAGGTGGCACATGAACCACTCTTCTTCGAATGTTTCTTTGAAAGTACGATATTGCTCTCTCTCACAACTAAATGTTCTTGGAAGAAGTTATTTACGAAAACAAGTTTCAAGGAAGCCTCTTTGTTTCCATGTAAATCTTTAAATCTATATCCTAGTACTTAGAACAGAATGTTTTTCACTCGCTTTCGAGAATATGATTTCTAGACGTTTGACTTTTTCTACGATTCTTTCATTTTACTTTCATCCCATTTAGGTTACAATTTCTGTATATCTGTCTACTAAAGAAGAAAAGAGTAACATTTCTTATGGTATTTCTTTTATCTGGTATCTGGGTGGAGTCCGTAACCCCTAGAGCGCGCGTTCCCAGGTGATGTATATTAGAATGGAGCCCAGATATGGGTGGCAGGAGGGAAATGAAATACCTCCCGCGGACCAGCAGGCAGCGGTGCGTCTGATTAGAAGCGAGCTTTATTGGCCACCTCCAGAAATGAGGAAGGCAACGGAATACCACCGCTGATTATTTTCCGCGCGTAATGCACTGTCCATTTCATATTAAAAATATGGCTTCCTCTCATGTTAAATCAATATCCAGAGGTAAAATCGTCCACCGCTCGGGTGTCTGAGGGGGACAAATTGAAATGAAGCGCAATAACAAAACAAGGAGTGGTACCTGGGATGTCAGAACACCTTTACAAGCAGGGAAACTAGGAAACCTTAAAAGAGAGATGGAAAAGAATAATATGAACCTGGTAGGTACTGCTGACGTAATATGAAATGGACGTTGAGAACTAAAATCAAATACCTAATATATTACCCAGGAAGGTAAATGAAATGAAAGAATGAAGCTGGGTGATTATGACTAATCGTGTCGGAAAATGTAGTCTATGCAAGTGACAGGTTTATAGGTACAAGGCTGAAAGGAGTTCAGAAATATATGTTGGCTGTGCAGGTTTCAGAATATGATGACCAACTCATAGTGGAAACTTACATCACAGAGAAAATAATGAATGATAATCAAGGATGGTGCAAAATAGTAATGGGAGACTGTAATGCTATTGTGGTAGACAGGAAGAAGGTAATTACTGTAGGCAGTCATTGTCTTGGAAGGAGGAACGACAGAGATGAATGGTTCATTGACTTCTGCATGAAAAGACAGATAGTAGTGAGGGATACTGAAAGATGGTGAAACTGACAGTTTCGTCGATTTTCACATTACCGACGTACAGCGTAACCCATCATTTTTAATGAAGATTATCCGACAATGGTTGCCAGTACATGAAGTACTTTCACCAACTGCAACATAGTCGCGTACACGAACAGTAATCCAATACTGTCAAATGTTTTTTATTCCAGTCTTTGATCACAATATCAATTCTTTACACGATGACCGGTTTCAGTCCGTAGTGAGATGGTGTAAAGAAGATCTGAGGATGGTCATCGTCTAAAGAACTGATATTGTGATCAAAGACTGGAATAAAAAACATTTGATTCATGAAGTACTTGTTGCTTTCTATGTCTTGAGAGATATGTTTGGCTTACCTGGCACTTTCACATACAGATAGCAGATCGAAGACGGCGAAAGGGCACCATTAACTTAAGGCACCATCAACTTAACACAGGTTGTAAAAGCTGATGCCGACGCCAGATAGGGCAGCGTTCGCCCTAGGCTGTTATGTGTACTGGACGGAAACTAGGAACGTCTGACGCGAGTCATCAACTTCTGGGAATCAAAAGTAGGACGGTGTAACCCCAGTTCTTAATAGCAGTCCAGATCTAATTATTATTGATGGGATAAATTCTCTTTCCCACTGCAATTCAGACAGCAGGTATCGCAACATCCATCCGGGAGGCCACAGAAGAGTCTTTGGAATTCTGCAAGAGATGACCACTGCTCCCTAAAGCGTTTTTCTGCGGTGAGGGCCTTGTAAAGTACAGTAATGTCCCGGAAGATCGACAGCAATGAGCCTTATGCGGAGAACGCAGAGAAGACGGCGCCAATCTGCCGATAGCAAACCAATGTACCGGTGGACACTATGCAGGCTCTGTGAAAGCTACAGGTAACTGTGGCTCTATGCTCTCGGCAGAACATGGCAGGCGAAATGTGAGGATTCCGAATGTGTGAGAATGCAACTTACTCGACCCTAAAGTACCTGTAGCTGGCCCCCCACGTACATAATGCGGATAGGAATCTTAGGAGCGTTGTAAGAAACAGCATCCTAACTCTCTCCTTTGATACACCGATAGGACAGTGCCAAAACACACTCCTTTTTTTAGCTATAGGCATATGGAAGACGATGTACGGAATTTCATTGGTCAGTCCGGTCTGACTTAGTAGTTTTGGAAAATTATTGAGAAGTAGGATGCCGCTCCAGGAGAACTGACACGTGTGGCATTGGATAAGTGCTCGTGAGGGGCCAGGAATTTCTCTTGAAGAATGGGCGAATATTACGAGGCAAGACAGGAGAAACCAACACGACAATTCGTCCATTGATAGTGAGAGAATCACTTCGAATCCTGGTTGTAGTCATTTCACTTTGCAGCTCCAACTGGAGCATGATGTAATGTTTGCGTTATGCAGCTTTTCGTGATTCATAGACATCGTCCGACATAGCACTGGCGGACAACTCAACGACGCTGGTAAAAAAATTGTGAGATCTGCAATCGACTTCGGTATGAATGGATCGCTATGTACTCAAACGTAAGAGTGACACGTGATAGCGTTAAGTGCCGGCACGTCGGCCAGGAACGTTATAGCAGACAGGGCTGAGAATATGATGGCAGCCCATAGTTCGCTGACGGACCCCTCTCTAGGACGACACCGAGACAGCAGCGACATCTAGGAGAAGAGAAGATAAGCGCCACGCCGGCCTGACCGCGGCCCAGTTGAAGTCTAGCCGATCTACGAACGATGCTGCAGTAACTTAGAAACTGTATTGGTTCACTTATATTGCGAGATGTAAATACGGAAGAGCTTGCTTATTTTCGTCTGTCGCCCCTTCCTTGCGACACGTCTATATCTCATAAAATTAAGTATTGTAATCATTTATTTTCGTAATAAACTCCAATCATACGATTTATTTGAACTGTTGTCTAGCGATCCCGCAAAGGAGTTTCCTTGGGCACCTTATATTAGACGAGTGGGCAGAACAAAGCATAACTTTACGAACGCAAATTTTGGCAATCACTGTCGTCAGATCATGACGTAGTAATCTACCCATCGGTTCCTTGTCTTGAATCTCCGCCAACCTTAGTTTGCTGTAATTGTTTCTTATTGTTATAATTTGTCAGCGAATAGGATATTATTAAACTAGTTTGTGTCATAGTTCAGTGCAGCTATTGCACTTGTTTTGTGTGAGAATTTGTAATAAATAACACAAAATCAGGTAACTTTGACTTTCACTACAGACATATCTTGCTTGACCGCAAAATATTAAATTACAGTGTCACTGTTCCACCACCCTTCCGAAGTCTGTAAGGCTATAATATAGCGTTATACAATAAGAGGTTCAAAAATGACAGGAGGGCGCTCTACATTTGGAAATCACCAAGGGATAAATGTAGAAACAAAATTGATTTTATACTTGATGAAGAAAGGTACATAAATAGAGTCAAGAAAGTGCACACAGTACCAGGTTACAGGCACCGGTACCGACAGATACAGAAACGAAAATGAAAAAAGAAAAAACTGAAGAAGGCTGGCATGGTGATGAAGTGGGACCTAGAGAAGACAAGATCGGGGAGAGAAAGAATTACGGATATACTGTCACTTGAACTTACTATCACATTTCAAGACAAACAGTCCCGTGACAAAGCCAACGAGTATTGGAATACGTTGAAAGAAGGAATCATAAAAGTTGAGCAGAAAAGTTTAGGAATGTAAATGCGAAAACGAAAATAAAAGAGGATTACTTAGGAAATGCTTTCGAAGACGAAGGACACAAGAAAATTCAAAAATAAAACCAATGAAGATCAAGAAAAATGTACCGAAGGCTGAATAACGAACTACGTAAAGAATCAGAGCAGACTGAGGAAAAGTGGAGTGTCATTCAGCTGAAGAACTGGAGAGGTAGGGAAAATATGATTTACTGTAAAAAACAGTAAAGACTACACCGTCGGATCATACAAGCCAGGAAGTGCTACTACGGAAATTCTCAGCAAAGACGATAAAGTGATGTACGATTATGTTGAGGGCTATTGAGATAGGAAGACTATTAAAATAGCTATACGACATTGATTATAAATCAACAACTCTGGGACTTGAATCCGTGAACAGTGTGAATGATGATGAGAAAGGAGCAACAAATATAATTGAAGAAAAAAAAAGAAATGAAATATCGTGTGGCTAGGGCCTCCCGTTAGGTAGACCAGTCGCCTGGTGCAAGTCTTTTTAGTTGACGACGCTTTTGTGACTTGTGTGTCGATGGGGGTGAGATGATGACGAGGACAACACAACACTCAGTCCCTGAGCGGAGAAAATGTCCAATCCAATCGGGAAGCCGGGAATCGAAGCCGGGCCCCTTGGCATGGCAGTCCGTCGCGATGACCACTCAGCTCTCTCTTTCTCTCTCTCCATTTTTTAATTTTTTTTCTTGATCTCATTTTGCTCTATATCGTTCGTTGAATATGTTCGGGGTGGACATCAATTCACACCCGTTCAGGTCGTTCGTTGATCCGCTCACTCAGTTTTTTTTTTTTTTTACTATGTATGATAGCTAATCCTGCGACCGAACACGCTGAGCTACTGTGCCAGCTAATGGAGAAACACTAAAATATTTGAATAAAGAAGGTGTAAGAGAAATAGTGACGTTATTTAACAGTGTATATGACAGCGGTGAATGGCCAGAGGATTTTTTTAACTATGGTAAAGATTCCACAGCCAAATAAATAAGGAACCAAGAAATGCAGTGAGCAAAGAACAATTAGACTCATTTCACATACAATTGGACTCTTGCATATTTTTATTGAAAACGAAATAGATCTATATATGTGTCCTATAGTCGTGAAAAAGGCCTTTGATAGTGTGGCTTGGGATAAGTTTGCAACTATAATGCTGGAAAAGAGAATAGACTGGAAAAGAGACAACTTACAACCTCTTTATATTTAAGTCAGAAAGCATCAGTGAAAAGAAGAGGAGAAAGTACTTACTGGATAGAATTAGGAAAAGAAGTGAGACAAAGCTCCTGTCTGTCTCTTATTCTTTTCAATCTATACCTAGAAAACTGACCACTGTCCCCTAAATCACAAGACTGGAAGAAGAAGAATAAGGTGTTTGATGTTTGCAAATGACGTGGTCATCCTTACAACTGGATACCGTTGAAGCTGAAGGAAAAATTTATGGAATGAAAATAAATAGAAAGAAAATAAAAGTAATGACACTGGGAGGAAACAAAAAGATAAAGATAATGGTGAATGGAGAAGTATTATAACATGTGAAAAGCTATAAATACCTCAGAAGCAGGACAGAAAGGATTGGAGGAGCAGCTCAGAATTTAAAACCAGAATAGCAGAGGCGAAGGAGGCATTTTATAAGAAAACGAGAATTTCCTGCAGCAATATGGGCATATGTTTACGGAAAAGGCTAATAAAATGTTTTGTTTGGAGTGTCATCCTGTATGGTTCTGAAAGGTGGCCACTGAGGAAGAAAGGTAGAGCAAATGTGGTGGCTTTTGAAATGTGGACATGGCAGAAGATGGAAAGGATATGTTGGATGGACAGAGTGAAAAAGGAAGAGGTACTGAGAAGAGTGGGAGAGCAAAGACAAGTATTATTGGAGGTAATAAAAAGAAGGAAACGAATATGTATGGGACATAATCAAGAATGATGGAAGAACTTAAACAATGTGTTAGAAGGGTAGGTGAAAACAAAGAGGAGGTGAAGAGAGAAGAGATTTTAGATCCTGGATAATGTGGTGCAGTGCAGCAGTACACCGGCGTTACGGAGGAAATGGAGACGCAAAGGACTTGCTTATATACCACAAAATTGACGATGATTTGTAACGTACAACATGAAATTGCTTTGTCCGATACGTTCAGAAGGTACTGCAATGGCAGTTTAATATTTCGGTTGTTATTACTTGGGCTACACATTATAACAGCCTATGATATAGAGAGTAATATCTGTCCTATCTATTGAGACAAAGTGCAAATACAATATTACTTACTTGAAAAGCAAAGTCTGTACGTCGAAAATCTCACAAGAAACAGATAACTTGTCACCACCCTGAAACGCACTGTTGTTTTGACTCAAAATCTTATGTTTTCATTTGTTACTTCACAATTTACACTTCCGTTCCGCGATAAGAGCTGCCGTTAGCTCTAGAGTTTAAAAACATCCCTTGTCTGATTCACCCCGCTGTCCCATACTACCTTACTCTCCCTTAGATCGTGATGCAACGTTACGCATATATAGAAGAGCTAATAGGTCGCCTAGAACTGCTGCAAGGTAAGATGAATCTGATGTACGCCTGAACCCTAGCGGACCTGGGGCACTGGGTGGGCCACAAAGGATAGGTCCAGGCCAACTGGGGATGAGACAAGGAGCATGTGGTCCGAAACCAGATATTCCCCGCCTACGGAATTTGGACGACGTAACTTGGGAGGACAACAGTTCGAACCTGCGTCCAGCGATCCAGATCTAGGTTTCCCGTAATTTCCTTAGATCTCTTCAGGCAAATGTTGGGATGGTTTGTTTGAAAGAGCATGACTGATTTCCTTCCCCAACCTTGATGATCTCGATGTCGATTGGACATTAAAGATTCTGTAATAGTTTGCAACCAAATATTAATGAAAATCTAAATACGTCGGTGATCCGAGAAAAGTGAGGCGCATCCAGTGACGCAGCGATATTTCAATATCTTTAGAACTACATCTACGCAATGAACATCTGAGTTAAACATTTACAAACGCTTCATGCAATTTCAGTATACGATATCACAGATGATAGCTTTGCACGTAGCTATCATCCCTGAAAACTACGTATCTGCATGTATTTTACTTCTTGATTTATGCAGTCTTTTATATGTTTTTCCCTGTGAAAATTTACACTGCAAATAAAGACAGGATGAATACCTCACATTGCCATACTTGTAAAGTTTGGAAGGTAGGAGACGAGGTACTGGCAGAAGTAAATCTTAACGTGAGGACGGGGCCTGAGTCGTGCTTGGGTAGCTCAGGCAAAGGTCCCAAGTTCGAGTCTCGGTCCGGCACACTGTTTTAATCAGCTAGGAAGTTTCAGTGTACTGTTTTGCCAGTAACATTTATTTAAATGTCGAATGCACAATTGGAAAGAGAACCGAAAGACGCTTCTGTCAAGAATGCATAAATAATTGTTTAAATAATATTTAACAACAATCTTTTGTCATTTTTCGTGAGCACCCCTGTACAAGAAAGCTGGCTTATTTATTTATGAACCAACTATTGCTTGTAAGCATTGTGAATAATTTGTGTGTAAGTGAACATTTATGATATTTCTGTATTGAAATACTATTATTATACTATTTTACCCTAAGAAATAGCCATGTTGAAACAAATCATGTCTTTAGAGCTTAAGAATTATGTATTTTTGTTGGGGAGAGCCTTCAGCCACTGGAGAATCAGACAGTAGTGGAACATTAGTGGAGTCAAGTGCGGAGAGGAACTTCACAAGTTCAGAACTCAAGGGAGCAAACCTGGACACTTCTACGTTTGTGCTGGAAGAAGACACGTCTGCTTGTGTTATGGTGCATGATTCAGATGTACTGGAAAGAGTACTAAAAGATGCTTCCGTCAAAAATGCATAAATAATTGTTTAAATAACATTAACGACAATATACTGCCATTTAACGTGGGCCTATTTGGGCTATGAGACTTAATTTTTGATGACACATTTCCCTTGGATCTTGAAGGGGTACTATATCGCAAGTTCTGGAAGAAAGCAGAGCTGTGTAGCGTAACGTGCGCGATTCAGTCGTATAAGTGATTGTTTCTGGGCGGTGAACGGCTGCAACAAAACTCTAACTTTTGAAGGGACATTTCTGGAGGTCTGAATCTGCTCCAGAGTAGAACTCCAACTTTTGCTGCGTGATTTACGCAACTGAAAATAGACAGAGTACGAGTTGCTATTCTTCGCATCGGATGCGCTGATTTGTTAATCATCATGTTGAACCCTGAACTATTTCGAGCTGATCAATATTTCATCTTTCGCGACCACGAAATGAACTTAGTTTTCGCGTTTTGATGACTATTCAGTCTGCGGATTTTTCTAGCATTCTCGTAACGTCCTCAAAGTAACACCGCTGCATTTGATAAAGGTGTTTCCTGTCAGTAGTTTTACTGAAAGTCGTAGAACCGTTTCCCGTTTCTTTGAGATGTCGTGTACATGAATTACTGGCATTATAACAGGGCCCTTATTATTAAATTATTCATTTAACTTTCATTCTGTATTTCTGTGTATTTTATTCGCAATTCTAGCCAATGGATAGAGTATTCGACTGCAGGACAATACCTACCGGTTATTAATTGCAGGGCATGAAAGCAGAAGTGCGTGGCCCGACGCTATGACTACATCGAGATATTCTTTTTAAACAGAATCGTGCTTAGTTCCCGTACCTAAAGCGCGAGTAACCACAGGTACAGACGGAAGTAGTTTGCTGATATGGTATGCTGTTTGGAAGAGTGACAACTCGACAGTAACCCTTAGGTACCGTCGCTGTGGCCACCCATTGTAATTTGGGCAAGCAATATCAGTTCAGGCAAACTAAGAACTATGGAATGTGGAAGCAATGGAGAGCATCGTAATCAGCGGAAAGATTGCTCTGCTAAATACTAAAAACGCAGATGAAAGAATCGCCTGTTTAGCCACGTTTGTATTGTACTTTGCAGATGCATTCGGCAGCTCAAAGCGCACTCCCGCGAAGGAAATCAGTGCAGAACTCGACGTTAGGGGAACAGGATATGAGCACGAAACAGCGAAAGAGAGAGAGAGAGAGTGAGAGAGAGAGAGAGAGAGAGAGAGGGAGGGAGGGAGAGAGAGGGAAGACAACGAAACGAGCTGACCCCTAGATGCGCCGCGGCTCGCTGCCACAGGTGAGCGTAATAAGAACGCGTTATCAAAAACAGGTTTCCCATTAAAATGCAAGGCCGACTCGTGAAACGGGCGGCAGTAATTGGGTTAGTCGTCAAAAATCCGGGGGCCGGCCGACCCTAATTGTGGCCATTACACGCTGGCTGCGCCGGTTCGGGCGGGCTTCATTCTCTGCAGCCCCTCTCTCTCTCTGTGTGTCTGCTCTGCCCGGCATAGCTGGTACCACGGAGGCGGCCGACGTCCTCTGCATATCGGATGAGGCCGGCCCGCGTTATTACGCGGGACGCCTTATTAAGCAAAAATGGCTAATCGAGCGTCAAACGGGCTGCGGCTAGCGCTGACTGATGGGAACGAAACCCCATCTCCATGGTGCGTCCGCCGCGCGTCGCGCCACGGCGATCGAATTTCCGGCCTCTCCGGCCGCCCATCCGCGTCACACCCGCGGCGACAATGGCGCTCTGTCCGCCTGGAACGGCCGTGGGCGACGTCGCGACTTCTTGTCCTGGGAAGGACGTCGCTGGCGGATGTCGCTGGCAGTGGCGGACGTCGGCGTCGGACACGCTGCATCCATCACTCTGGAGACGACTCAGGCCTTCTGGAGACACACAGCTCCCAAGGGCCGACTACAGTGTTGGACAGTGAAAAGGTCGCTGCCGGCCATCTCCTTAGCACTGACGAGGAGAACCCGGCAAATCGCACAGCCCGATTTCTGAAAAACTTCGCTAAGTTGGAATTATTATTTTCAGAAAGAAAGTTTTCTCTATTTTTTGTGGCGCTTTTTAATGGTAACTGAAGAATATATTTTGATAAGCGTAAATCAACTGGAGTTGCTGTTTATTATAAGAAGCAGCCATGTAAAAAGAACGATAAGTTTAAATTATCACACGGCACAGATAAATTTACCACTAACAGACAGAAGATTAATACACTACTGGCCATTAAAATTGCTACACCAAGAAGAAATGCAGATGATAGACAGGTATTCATTGGACAAATATAATATACTAGAACTGACATGAGATTACTTTTCACCCAATTTGGGTGCATAGATCCTGAGAAATCACTACCCACAACAACCAACCAGCTCTGGCCCTAATAACGGCCTTAATACGCCTGTGAATTGAGTCAAACAGAGCTTGGATGACGTGTACAGGTACACCTGCCCATGCAGCTTCAACACGATACCACAGTTCATCAAGAGTAGTGACTCGCGTATTGTGACGAGCCAGTTGCTCGGCCACCATTGACCGGACGTTTTCAGTTGGTGAGAGATCTGTAGAATGTGCTGGACAGGGCGGCAGTCGAATATTTTCTGTATCCAGAAAGGCCCGTACAGGATCTGCAACATGCGGTCGTGCATTATCCTGCAGAAATGTAGGGTTTCGCAGGGATCTAATGAAAGGTAGAGTCACCGGTCGTAACACGTCTGAAATGTAACGTCCACTGTTCAAAGTGCCGTCAATGCGAACGAGAGGTGACCGAGACGTGTTACCAATTGCATCCCATACCATCACGCCGGGTGATACGCCATTATGGCGATGACGAACACACGCTTCCAATGTGCGTTCACCGCGATGTCGCCAAACACGGTTGCGACCACCATGATGCTGTAAATAGAACCTGGATTCATCAGAAAAAATGACGTTTTGCCATTCGTGCACCCAGGTTCGTCGTTGAGTACACCAGCGCAGGCGCTCCTGTCGGTGATGCAGGGTCAAGGGTAACTGCAGCCATGGTCTCCGTGCTGATAGTCCGTGCTGGTGCAAACGTCGTCGAACTGTTCGTGCAGATGGTTATTGTCTTGGAAATGTCCCCATCTGTTGACTCAGGGATCGAGACGTGGCTGCACGATCCGTTACAGCCATGCAGATAAGATGCCTGTCATCTCGACTGCTAGTGATACGAGGCCGTTGGGATCCAGCAGTGCGTTCCGTATCACCCTCCTGAACCCACCGATTCCATATTCTGATAACAGTCATTGGATCTCGACCAGCGCGAGCAGAAATGTTGCGATACGATAAACCGCAATCGCGATAGGCTACAGTGCGACCTTTATCAAAGTCGGAACCGTGATGGTACGCATTTCTCCTCCATACACGAGGCATCACAACAACGTTTCACCAGGCAAAGCCGGTCATCTGCTGTTTGTGTATGAGAAATCGGTTGGAAACTTTCCTCATGTCAGTACGTTGTAGGTGTCGCTACCGGCGCTAACCTTGTGTGAATGCTCTGAAAAGCTGATCATTTGCATATCACAGCATCTTCTTCCTGTCGGTTAAATTTCGCGTCTGTAGCACGTCATCTTCGTGGTGTAGCAGTTTTAATGGCAAGTAGTGTAATTGATGATTCTGTGTAACCTACTTTGATACCTTGCAGTGGACTGACCGCGCACATCGTTTGTTGCTGCATGCCGACCATTAATATTACACAATATGCACAAAAATACTGCCCAGAAAATAATTGGAAATTTGTGGTAAGTTCCTATGGGACCAAACTGCATATTTCGTAGATCGCTAGGCTTACTCACTACTTAATCTAACTTAAACTAACATACGCTAAGAACAACACACATACCAACGCTCGAAGGAGGACTCGAACCTCTGACGGGGGCAGCCGCGCGAACCGTGGCAAGGCGTCCAAGACCTCTCGGCTACCCCGTGCGGCACTGCATTTACAAATCGCCTTAACAGATCTCAGGGACTCACGAGTGGCTACTACAAATTTTATCAGCAATGATGCTCGGCAGCAGCCAGGAAACGCTATGTCGTCAGTCTTGCTGTTCTCCTAGCTGAAACATAGAAAAGTTGGCAGGCAAGGCTAATGTTGTTGAAACGTTGCTAAACAATAACAATTATTCAAATAATGAGGATACTTTTACATAGATAAATACATTACACACCTTGAAAATATCTTTCAAGTACAACTGCGTGTAACAAAATCATTCGAGAGAGCGATCATCTAAGAGAGATCGATCAACAATGGCGGAGACATCAATAGATAGTGGGGCCGAGGAGAGAGAGAGAGAGAGCTGTCGAGAGAGGGAGAGGCAGACGCCGCTCGTGTTTATATACAAGCGGACAACTGAAGGCAACTTTACTGTCTTTTTTTCTCAGTCTTTTCCTATTCTGGAAGCCTCTTGCGTGGAAAAATGTTCAAGAGAGTTCGCTGCACTCCTTCCCGACGCGGCTGAACGCATAAAATTTGATTGTTGACGCCGCTTGCGCCGCGTCTTATGCATTATTTGCCGGTTAAAAAGTATAATTGCTCTCTTTCGCTCTCTCACATTTAACAATTAATTTAAAGACAATACAAGGAACTTATACAAAAATACAGCGTTTCTTACGTAGGTTTACATACATTATTTTAGTTTCGGGGCTTAAATTTATTTACGCATAAAAAGAAATTGAGAAGTACACAAAGAACTGTGACTGACGCCCGAACAACAGGGAACTGACATGTATCGGGACTGATAATGGCTAGGCACTAGCCGAAATCTCGATCTGCCAAATAAAACCTACTAATTGCTGCGCTCTATAATTTATAAATTTATAAATAAAAAGAAGCATTTCAAGTGGAAGAGCAGCCAAAACAAACGAACACTTATCTCGGCTTATCCGTAGATACTCGGTCATTTCTGTGAAACCGATCATGAAAATTTTCGGCGTAATGTAGATGTCTTTTAGCAGGCGAGATGGATGACCCAAGTGGTGGCTTAGTGGTTACGGTAGTGGAAATCAGACAGGGTTCCTACGAAAGTAATTTACAATGTCAGAAGAAGTATAAATATATCAAGTTTATTATGAAAGTAGTTGATACATATAAGACTGTAAGGTGGCTATTTTTTTTTTTTTTTTTTTTTTTTTTTTTTTGATGATGTTACTGGAAGTGTTAATGTTTGTAAATGAAAATGATATATTTGAAGAACTGTGGTCAGAGAAGCAGTCGTTAGGCAACAGTGCGATGGCAGCTCTGTGGAGTCATAGAATCTTTGACAGTCAGTAGTGGATAGCTGCAGTGTGCAGCAGACAGGAATTCGTTGAGTGTGAAGTGTAATGCATGGAGGTACTTTTGTAACTATTTGAGTTGCAGATTTATTACGAGGAGGAATGATGATTCAGAACAATGATTGGATAGCATACTGAGATAAAAGAAGTTTGGGAATAAAGAACAAGGTATTATTTGATGATATAAAAAGTTTATTTTTATTTTTGTAGATTGTATTGTTGGTCCACTTCACCCTCGTCACAGTCAAGTTTTTGATAATTTTTTTATTGCTTGATCATCTGAGTTAATTTACTGTACCATGGAAGTTACTAGATTAATTGAATTTTCATATTAGTCTATAATTGGTTTTGTTTCATAAGTTCATTTCTGGCTGAAATTTCAGTACTTGAGTCATGTGTTTCATTGGCATTCTGTATCAAGCTTATGAACCCAACTTCCGTGGACCAACTGTAGTTAGTTTTTAGCAGTATTTTTTTTATCTGTTGCGGAGTCTTGCTGTGTTGCTGTTACTGTCAGTATTTCATTTTGCTGGTGAGATTCATAATACGTGACAGTTTCGTTCCCTTTGCGCAAAGTAGGTTCTGTCAGTTTCTTCATTTTACCAGGCCCATATGTCAGTGCAGAAATTTCCGTGTTTCAGGTTGTATTCTTGTACAAGTCGATACTACAGTTTGGTATACTTTGTTATACAGCTACTTTTTTTCCAAACAGTTCCCAGTTTACTGAGCGTGAAATTATTGGTTTGCTTATTTATTTGCGTATCTGATTTTCAAAATCGTTAAATTATTTTTGTCTCGCTATGCAGACAACAATTCTTCTATCGCCGCCAGTAAACGTAAGTCATACAGAAGAAGATTTTACACTCGCGACCGTTTACATGACGTAAATATACATATGTTTGTCGCATTAATTATATACATGTATATATAAAGAAACAATGTTATTGCTAGATAACTTTTCTTTCGTGCTACGAGCGCGTGACACCGAGCAAGCTACAGTAATAGGAAAACGTTTTCCAAAATTCTGAGAAAGTAAAACCAGAACAGGAAAATATGGACAAAAAGCGATTCTGTAATATTTTCCCGATGGCAACAAAACAGCGAGAATTTCAGTACTCATACATAGCGTTTGTTAAAGTAAAATTTGGGAGAACAATTGATATTTTACGAGACCCATTGTGTGCTACGCATAGAAATTGGTTTCTTTTCCAGTAGTTTCAAAACTTACTATTTTTGTATTAATTTTTCATTAGGTAAAGTCCCACAGGGGAGTGGAAACATTTTTGCAGTAGCGCACACACACGTGTAACTTGACGCAATAGTTTTGTAAAGAAATATTTTTCAGTAGCAGAGCTAGGTTATAGGTAAGCGTCATCTGTGAACTGTTTACGTAGTGAACATAAGAGGAATGAGAATTCAGAAATTCATACACGTTCTTGTGCTTAAAACTATGTTTGAAAATACAAGCATGGAAATTTCAGAGGAAGAGAAAATTTTGGATACTACTGTTGGGAGTAATTTTTTTTTTTTTTTTTTGAAACATTGTTCTAGGAAACAGCGATCTAAATTTATTTAGAAAATACAGTCGTGGGCGAGTGTGCGTCGTTACTTTTTACTTATGGATGACGTGTTCCGATCCTCTGCATAGGTCATCATCAGATTTATGTTCTGTGAACAGGAACAGAAGATATTACTTTAGTTACAATCGAAATGGACATTAATATATAATAATGCAGTTAAAACGAGCAGCATGATATACCCGTGGCGGTAGTAGGGTTCCCTGGTGTGGAGCAGGCCCATTCATGTTGGCGGTGAGAAAACTTCTGAATTTGGTTCGGCTGCCGGTAGTTAAGTGGGAGAAACCCCGCCAATTGTCCCTGACGTAACGTCATCTGTAGCAAATGGCCGTGGGACTTGATTACACTGAGTGGAGAATATATACTAGTTGTACAGTTATTAGGAGTTCGTTCTTTCAGAAAACAAGTAAGGATATTTTGATTTTATAAAAGATATTACCTAATTTTATGAAACCAAAATCTCTTATAAAAATATGAAATGAAAATACAAATTTAAGACGGTTCCGAGCGCTTGACGGTGCTCCGAAATTTTGATGCGAAAATAACCAAACAATTAAGCAAAGCGCATTGACGATGAGGAAAAAGACTACTGTAACGTTACAAAGCGTGCTTTCCAGATGACCTGCATGTAACACGATTCGCGTTCAGGAATGCTTGAAGCACAATGCAATCTCATGCAGTCCGTTTTTGTTTACGCCATGAACAATAGTGAGAGGGAGCAATACCTCAAGTAATTGTATTGTAAATAACAAATTGTAAATAAATGCGTATGTGGCGGGTGATGTTCTCAAGCAAGTAAGGATTGTGCACATGAAAACTGTCATGAAGTTGAATTAAAAATGATTATAAACTGGGCGACTACATTCGATTGCAAATATAGTGAACTGAAAACTGCGATTTAAGAAATTTTGTTCCCGTTATGGGGTGAAGTTGTTCCGGACTTGCAACGATGGACAGTAAAAGTGTCTACAGGCAGCACATCGCATGCAAATAAACATTAATTTGTGTTACTAACCGGCGTCTGTGGTAAGGAAGGGACTCTCGACTTCTTCAAGAACCTTGCTACTCTTCTCTGGGTGTAGCAGAGCCCGATGCACGTGAAACCACGATGGAAGAAAGCACTCGGCAACCCACGCTCGTAACACATGGACGTTATAAAGTATGCCGCACCGTTCAACTGTAATGCATACGATGACCAACTGCCGTGCCGGCCGTTGTGGCCGAGTGGTTCTAGGTGCTTCAGTCTCGAACCGCGCGACTGCTACGGTCGCAGGTTCGACTCTTGCCTCGGGCATGGATGTGTGTGATGTCCTTAGGTTAGTTAGGTTTAAATAGTTCTCAGTTCTAGGGGACTGATGACCTCAGATGATAAGTCCCATAGTGCTCAGAGCCCATTTTTGAACCATTTGAACCAGCTGCCGCGCTGTAGTACCGTTTGACTGCTGCGTGTATATCAGCCAACATTCTTGCCCCCTACCGGACATAGGGACAAGGTGAATTTCAAAATAGGAGACAAACTTCAAAAAGACACTAACACAAGTGCACATTTATGGAATTTGTAGAGAAAGAAATGAATGTACGCTCACTAAAAAGCTCATGAGATTACACATGAGAAATCTCGAGACACCCCAGACCTAAGATTTCCAAGAATGAAATGGTGATAAAACAAAGGAGAAAGTAGTCCCGGTTTTGTGATGACAAAGAAATTCTCTCATACCGTCTATTTCTTCCCAAATGCTGGCGTATTTTAACTGTAACTGTTAAGCGAAACAATAATTTTTGTTTCATTGTTGCACCTGCCAGCGTCTATTAATGGCCTTTATTGACGGTAACACTTCTATCTATTATTAACCCTTGTCTTGGGATTCAGTTCAGTTAAGACGTAGCAGCTACGTGATCCTCTGCCCAAGGCTTATTGTGCTTAGTTCATAATTGCGAGTCTGTGAAGTGAGCTCCAAATGCCAAAGAGTAAGTGTTCCTTTCAAGACAAATATAGAGAAGAATGGCGTTTCATCAAACGAGGAAGACATGACTATGAAAACTAGTGGAATGTGGAATACGTAAGTTATATTTTTCCATTTCACTTGGGCAGCCAAAAGCATGAGTCAGACATGTGCTCCGCTAGCACTTAAAAACAATAGACAGCTTTCTTATTTCAAAGGCGTCAAAACACAGCCAATTAGTAGCAGCAGTTAAATTAACAATGTGTTATCATATCGTTAAACATGTCTTTGAAATCTGTAGACTGTACTTCTAAGCTACGCTTCAATCTTTATAAGGATTCTGTCACAGTGAATAGTGTGAGGTTGGGCAGAACCAAAACAACAGCACTTTTGGAAACAGTTTTGACACCTGACCCTGTCAAAGAAATATGCGACGGTCTTTCACTGGTCCACTATTATTCAATAGCTACAGATGCGAGTAATCACAAGGCTGAAAAAATAGGTGCATTAATTGCCCGATATTTTACACTTCAGAATGGCATTCAAGTGAAATTGCTTAAATTAGTTTCGCTGCCAAATGAAACCACCTCTACAATAAGTATGTACTCCATTATTACACTGGAAGAAAATAAAATTGATAAGGGTAAGTGTACTGGATTTTGCGGTGACAGTGCTAACACTAATTTCGAAGTAGTGCGACGAGCAGATAGAAACAATGCATTTGCTAGACTGAAAAGTGAAGTGAACGAAAATCTTATAGAAGTTGGCTGCCCTGCTCACATACTACAGAATACTGCCAAGACAACCGCTGACGTGATGAGTGTTGACGTAGAAATCTTTATAATTAAACTTAAAGAAGTTGGTTATCTTGTTTGTTGCTGTAGAGAGAGTACTGTAGTTGTATGACGCTCTTAAATCATTCTTCCTCTTAGAAGAAAGACGCCTAAATTTCTGACAATCCTTTTCCAGAATCCGTTAACGGAAGCGTACCTGTGGTTCCTGCATAGTAAATTGAGCATGTTTCAGAGACAAATACTTAAACTTGAGAATGCAGACAGCAGTGTTATAGAAGTAGCTGCGATTTTGGGAAATACTAGCAGAATCATAGAATGTCATAAAGAAGAAAGTTTTATTCCACTCAAAGTGACATCTCGCTTGCAGAACAGTGAGGTTGCATTAACTACTCAAATTCAAAAATTTCATGTCGATATAGAACAGTTTTATGAAACGTGTACAGCTTATTTAGATAAATGGTCAACAAATCTCAATGAGTATTCCACTTTTAAACTGACGTTGCTGGACGCATACTATGAGTGGAGCAATGTGACAAGGACAGTTACATTTATACAAGCTAGAGGATTATCTGTAGGGTTTATTGTTTGACAAATTTTCGTTATTCAAGCAGTTCACTGTATCAGAAATCAACAAAAATAGCGATAACTGGGGTAGTAAATCATGTCGGGAGAAATGGAGCTATTTCTTTCGACAGATTGGATGCGAAGAACAGTATTCTCAGTTGCTGAATCTATGTGAAGTCGTCTTCACTATTGCAGGAATAATGTGAACGTGGTACGAATATTTTCTCTCATGAACGTACAACGAATTGAGGAACGAAAAGAATTACAAATACCAACGGTCGAAGCAATAATTAAATGTGTTTTTAATTATCAAATGAGTGGCTTTAAGTTTTATGAATACATCATACAGCGGAAAGATCTTCTCTCCAAAGCTCGGAATTCAGATAAATATGCGGTATAGGGTAACAAATTATGGGAACATTGCGCTTCAACATGCAGTGTTCCAGCAGACAATTTTGTATCTATTATTAAAGTTTCAAAATAAAAAAATCTTGTGTTCCCAGCACTAATATTGTAAAAGTCATTACCATTTGAATACCCTCCCTTGGGTTTTACCAAATTAATTACAGTATAAAGTGTTTATTTGTTTTACTAAATTAATTGAATACAGCTGTAATTTGCACAAATATTTCACTTTTTTAATGTTAAGAAAAGTGTCCTGAAATGTCTCGGTTCATGATTCACAAATCATGTACGTTTTTAGTTAATTTTACAGGAACAACCCGGTTTGCAAGCAACAAAATCTGGCAAACCTAGATGAACACTCATTTGGGAAAAAGGTGGACATCCCGCAAAGGAATTGCGTACAGTTCGGAGTCTCGGATACCAGAAAGTTAGATTTTGATGAGCTTCTGAAGGATGGTTCAAAGAGCGGGCCAATTACCCAACCTAATCCTGATTCATTCTATGATTGTAATGTGCAGTAAGTCACCCCAAGACAACATATACCTATGTAAGAATATTGTACTTTATACTTCATTTCTGTTTGAGATACGAAGAACTGTAACTCTTCTACTAAAAAAACACTTGTTTTATTGTATTATTGAAACATGATTTTATAAAATATACACAAAGAGAGAAATCACCTTCTATGAAGCTTGTGTGATAAGAGATACAACATGCGACGTAATTAGATAAGTTAGAAAGATTTTTCGTGCGTAAAGACAATATTGTGTGTGTCAGTATAGGTGAAACAGAAAAACGTAAAAATTGATGTGTGAAAGAGCCACGTATGTGGTCATCGAACGTCAAAGCAATCTGGACGATAATGAATACAAAGTTTTGAAAATACCCACGAACACTCTGGCACAAGTGAAAGACAGTATGTAGCAAACATTTTGTGAAGTGAATCATTGAGTTCAGCCGTGTGAGCGTTAACTGCACAGACTTCGCCCAAGGGGGCAATGAAACGTTACAATGAATAATTTCGGTACCAGGTGGACTTTATGATCTGTGCAGAAAAACATTAGGTGTGTTAAGGTTTATCTTATTTTCTCTCTTTCTCTTTTTACCACTGACCAGAGTTTGGGCAGATGGGAGTAATTCCGTTCATTATTTAATAATAACCGTTCAAGTGAAGATATTGGTATACAAAAATATAATTGTTCTATGGCATCTATTACTGTATGGAAGGCGAAGCAGTTTAGCGGTTCTTCGAGGCTCTAAAAGGAGGTAAGTGGAAACATATTAATTCCTGGTTGATTTGGACTGTTTGGATTGTATCAAAATGACCGCTTGCGCGGTACGTAAAAATTAAGAGAGTAATCCTTATCCTTTTCAAGACCTTGCAGTCTTTAACTTTCCGATTTCACTGTCAAAACATAAAACGAATAATCGTTATCACCAGATCAGCTCATCGGAGAGGCCCTCTACCTCCTGCACACCTGTCTAAAGCGAGACAGTTTTTTTTCCTATATCGTGAAACTAACCATAATCATGAAATATGGCACCAGAAAATAGCCCGTTCGTCCCTCTGTCGCTAATGTAAATCCATTTTGTGTGTTGCGACTAACCATTGCATCAAGAATTATCCTCATATTGTGGGATTGTAGATTAAAACTGAAGAAACTGCAAAAAGGTGGGAATTTAAGGAGATGGGACCTGGATAAACTGAAAGAACCAGAGGTTGTACAGAGTTTCAGGGAGAGCATAAGGGAACAATTGACAGGAATGGGGGAAAGAAATACAGTAGAAGAAGAATGGGTAGCTTTGAGGGATGAAGTAGTGAAGGCAGCAGAGGATCAAGTAGGTAAAAAGACGAGGGCTAGTAGAAATCCTTGGGTAACAGAAGATATATTGAATTTAATTGATGAAAGGAGAAAATATAAAAATTCAGTAAATGAAGCAGGCAAAAAGGAATACAAACGTCTCAAAAATGAGATGGACAGGAAGTGCAAAATGGCTAAGCAGCGATGGCTAGAGGACAAATGTAAGGATGTAGAGGCTTATGTCACGAGGGGTAAGATAGATACTGCCTACTGGAAAATTGGAGAGACCTTTGGAGATAAGAGAACAACTTGCATGAACATCAAGAGCTCAGATGGACACCCAGTTCTAAGCAAAGAAGGGAAAGCAGAAAGGTGGAAGGAGTATATAGAAGGTCTATACAAGGGCGATGTACTTGAGGACAATATTATGGAAATGGAACAGGATGTAGATGAAGATGAAATATGATATATGATACTGCGTGAAGAGTCTGACAGAGCACTGAAAGAGCTGAGTCGAAACAAGGCCCCCGGAGTAGACAACATTCCATTGGAACTACTGACGGCCTTGGGAGAGCCAGTCCTGACAAAACTTTACCGTCTGGTGAGCAAGATGTATGAAACAGGCGAAATATCCTCAGACTTCAAGAAGAATATAATAATTCCAATCCCAAAGAAAGCAGCTATTGAGAGATGTGAAAATTACCGAACTATCCGTTTAATAAGTCACTGCTGCAAAATACTAACGCGAATTCTTTACAGAAGAATGGAAAAACTAGTAGAAGCCGACCTCGGGGAAGATCAGTTTGGATTCCGTAGAAATGTTGCAACACGTAAGGCAATACTGACCCCACGACTCATCTTAGAAGCTAGATTAACGAAGGGCAAACCTATGTTTCTAGCATTTGTAGACTTAGAGAAAGCTTTTGACAATGTTGACTGGAATACTCTCTTTCAAATTCTGAAGGTGGCAGGGGTAAAATACAGGGAGCGAAAGGCTATTTACAATTTGCACAGAAACCAGATGGCAGTTATAAGAGTCGAAGGGCATGAAAGGGAAGCAGTGGTTGAGAAGGGAGTGAGACAGGGTTGTAGCCTCTCCCCGATGTTATTCATTCTCTATATTGAGCAAATAGTGAAGGAAACAAAAGAAAATTTCGGAGTGGGTATTAAAATCTATGGAGAAGAAATAAAAACTTTGAGGTTCGCCGATGACATTGTAATTCTGTCAGAGACAGCAAAGGACTTGGAAGAGCAGTTGAACGGAATGGACAGTGTCTTGAAAGGAGGATATAAGATGAACATCAACAAAAGCAAAACGAGGATAATAATTAGCGTAGGAAATGAGACACTTAAAGTAGTAAAGGAGTTTTGCTATTTGGGGAGCAAAATAACTGATGATGGTCGAAGTAGAGAGGATATAAAATGTAGACTTGCAATATCAAGGAAAGCGTTTCTGAAGAAGAGAAATTTGTTAACATCGAGTATAGATTTAAGTGTGAGGATGTCATTTCTGAAAGTATTTGTATGGAGTGTAGCCATGTATGAAAGTGAAACATGGACGATAAATAGTTTGGACAAGAAGAGAATAGAAGCTTTTGAAATGTGGTGCTACAGAAGAATACTGAAGATTAGATGGGTAGATCACATAACTAATGAGGAAGTACTGAATAGGATTGGGGAGAAGAGAAGTTTGTGGCACAACTTGACTAGAAGAAGGGATCGGTTGGTAGGACATGTTCTGAGGCATCAAGGGATCAGCAATTTAGTATTGGAGGGCAGCATGGAGGGTAAAAATCGTAGAAGGAGACCAAGAGATGAATACACGAAGCAGATTCAGAAGGATGTAGGTTGCGGTAGGTATTGGGAGATGAAGAGGCTTGTACGGGATAGAGTAGCATTGAGAGCTGCATCAAACCAGTCTCAGGACTGAAGACCACAACAACAACAACATTGTGGGATTACCTGATTTTCAAAATTGTTAAATTATTTTTCTCTCATTAAGCAGTCAACAATTTTTCTATCGCCATTAGTAAACACGAGTCACACAAGAGGTTTTGCACTGGTCAATTGGTGACGGTTCCTCCGTCAAGAGTCGATGAGCATACTGTACAGGGTGAAGGGCTCTCAGATAGACCAATGTGAGCAGTTTCAGACCAGGTGTCGTCTTCTCCTCCCCAAACAGCAGTTGTGCGATGTTACATCGCATACAGCTTGATCTTAAATGTCCTTCCTGCCCACAACTCAAGCACATCTTCAGCTGACTGTCGTAAATTATGATGTCATGGCATCCATCTATGTAGAAATAGGATGGGACATATCTAGTTAGGTCTGTGCACACCTGGCGCTCCCTATTGCAAACTGGGTATATGCTAAACTGTGCCCAGTTTTCAGCCATAAAGCTTATCACAGCGCTATAGGTTCTTACTGCTGCGATCACCATCTCTGCTGGTGCCTCAAATGGCAGTTTGGACACACGTACCATCCTCTGTCTGAGACCCACATATTGCGCTTTCACAGGGCTAGTGTGTCCATCCAAATGTTCGAACCATAGATAGTTCATATTACTGAGCATCCTTTCACAAACTGCGTCACCCACCAGTTTCACTAAGATCATTCTATTGTATGTATTGTATCGTATTGAACCAGGGACCTAGAAATGATGGAGAGGCTTTATCCCACTGTAGCCGTCAGCAGTTCACAACCCCACAGCAGACCACAGCAGTCCATCCACCACACCGCCGCCCCACACCAGACCCAGGACCCAGGGTTATTGTGTGGTACACCTCCCAGTGGCCCCTCCCCCCCCCCCCCCCCCCAGGGAACGTCTCATATCAGACGAGTGTAAGCCCAAATGCTCAAGTGGTAGAGTAATTATGGTGTATGCATATGTGGAAATGGTGTTTGTGCAGCAATTGCTGACACAGTGTAGCTCAGGTGGAATAAGGGGATCCAGCCGGCATTCGCCGAGGTAGATGGAAAACCGCCTTAAAAACCATCCACAGGCTGGCCGGCACTCTGGACACTGGTGCTGCTCAGGAAGTAGTGTGTTACACCACACAGTCAGCCTGGTGGGCTCATGTAGACCATGCTACTCACGATGGTGAAGTGAATCCAAACAGGAAAAAGTTAAAACAAAAGTTAATAACCAACAAGAGCAGACAAGGGAAATGTAACAGTACTCACAGACAAAGAGCAATACATCACAAAAACCAAGGGATAGACAAATACCAACACCATCCAGAAAGTGAAGCCAAATCCAACTACACAATTCCAGGTAAACATGAAACAAACACTGAAAAACATTGAACACAAATTCAGAGACAAACATAAATACCACATAACACAGAAAAACCCACAAACACAAATACTCTGCAACCAACCAATGGTACATAAGGACTGTACGCCAATGTGAGCCGTTATTAACCTCAGGAAAGCCCCAACATACCACATAGCCAAACATCTCCAACAGTTAATTAGAAAACACTGCAAAACAGAAAGCAACGGAACAGTGACAAATACAGGAAACCTAACAGAACACATCCAGAACATACAGGGACCACTGATTTCATTTGACATAGAAAATATGTATACCTCCATCCCTATCACAGAAACAATAGAAATTATAGAACAAAATCTCACATCCTAAAGCACCCTCACCACAGAAAGAACAAATACGCTCAGACCGACAACCGAACAAAACTACTTTCAGTTCAAGAATGAATATTACCTACAAAGTGACGGACTGCCCATGAGATTCCCGCTGTCAGTGACATTAGCAAACATCAGTCATCTAGAAAATCAGATATTTGAAAAGATAACCACTAATGAAAGTTTTAAAATCATATATTACTACAGATATGTGGATGGCATTATTTGTCTGGTAGATGAGCCAAATGAAAACATAGATGGACTCCACTCACAAATCAACCAAGCACATAAAACATAAAATTCTCACTTCAGAAAGAAAAAAAAAATCAAATAAATTTTCTTGGAATGATAATAATAAAAGAAAATGGCAAACATACATTTAACATGTTTACAAAACCAACACCCACAGACATAATAATACATTCCACATCTGATCATCCCCACAACCAGAAGCTTGCACCATTAAGGCATATGTTATATAGATTAAACAGGATCCCACTCAACAAGAGAAACTATGAAAAACAAATGAGTACAATCATACGAATAACTAGGAACAATCGGTATGACACATGTAGTACACACACTCAATAAAAAAATAAAAACTCAAATACAAAACAAACACAACACTTCCAGATTGTGAGATAACTCATAAGCTGCAAACTCATAAACATACTCAACTAACACACAAAATGACAACATCACACAGAAGAAGAAGCAGATGGTACACACACAGAGTGGGAAATGTACTAAAGACAAAGGGCTTCCAGACAGCATACAAGACTGGGCAAATCCTGCAATCACACCTAAGCCAAACAGCTACAAAGAGGGACAAATTCCAGGGATCAGGAATATATAAATTTGAATGTCGAAGTTGTGATGCAGTATACATAGGCATGACACGCAGGAATTTTAAATCATGGTGCAAAGAACATATCAGGTGCTGGAAGTACAAAACGAACTATTCCACATTTGTAGAACATTTAAAACACTATAACCACCGCCCTACAGACACGGAACAAGAAATGAAAATAATGAGACTAAACAACCATAACAAATACCCCACGCAAGTGCAAGAAAACTCCTATATCCAGAAAGCCATCGCTGAAAACAAATGTATGGTAAACGAGCAAACACACATCAGTACAGAATCCCTATTACATTTAATTAAAGAAATGAAAAGATAAAAATTGTGCTTCTCACACAAGCAGCCACAAAAAGAACTCTCTCTCTCTCTCTCTCTCTTCGCCTTCTGGACACACACACACACACACACACACACACACACACACACACATACATTCATATACAAACAGATTACAGATACCTCAAAATTACAATCGAATGTTGGCAATAACATTCGAACTATGGCAATAACATCCGACAGTCAGCAATACAAATCTAAACATTGCATCAAAGCAAGTGTTCAGTTCATAGCGCTGTAAAATGAGGTAAACAAAAACCCCAAGTGCCAATTATGAGTAAGTACCAAAAATTGAACTGAAACATAATACGTAGAAAATCGTCCACGTAACCTGTAAGTAGAATTTAAAATATTACTACATCATAGCGAAAACCAGCCACCAGAATTATTTATAGCCTATAGCTACATTGCTCCAAAACGTAAACTAAATGGTAAAAATATGTACATATTCCAGTCCTCTGAAGGTGCCTTGCACAGAATAAAGGAGAAACGCGTATGGCACGAAAATTGTGTTTCGTTCACTTGTAATTAGACAATCTAAAACTAAAAATTATCAACGCATCGTAAAAACCATCATCTACACTTAACCAGAGCAAGGAAAAAACGAAGATTAGGGCTTACCATCCAATCAACAATCAGGCGATTAGAGACAGAGCACAAGAGTGGACCCTTTTACTAAAAATAGGGAAGGAAATCGCACGTTTTTTCCGAGGAACCATTGCAGCATTAGCATGGAACAATTAAGGAAGATCACGGGTAACCTAAATCTGGATGAAATGATGTGGATCTGAACCGTCATCGTTCTAAATGCGAGTATAATGTTCTAACCACTTATAATTTTCCAAAACTTGAAAACTCTCCACGAAGATATTTCTATGCCACTGATTTTTCTATGCGGCTGTAGAACACAGTTTACGCTTTCTTGCACTGGCGGTGGGGCGGAAACAAGTGGAACACAAAGGTGGATCCAGCGGTCGAAGGTGTCAGAGCTGACCAAGTAAACGGTTAGCCAGGAGCCAAATCGGGAACGTTGTGAATATATGCAAAATAGTCCAGGAAGTGACTGACATGAGAAACGTAGACACGTGTAGGTCATCAATTATAATGCTGTATCGTGCATACATAAAGCTTCCAGAGAATATGAGAACTGCCGGACATTGAGTGTCGTTCAGCTATCGATTGAGAGATACATTTTAAGGAAACTAATATATAATGCAACAGACTGAGATCAGTGATGTTACTGTCATTGTAATGAAAATGATGTGGAGATAAACGTGCCATCAGCATGGTGAATGGATCATTAATGGTCCAAGAAAGTTCTCCCATTTATCCAAGAGTTCAGACGAGACCGAAACCGTCGGTCGACGGTAGAAAACGTACATGATCGATGTGATGTAACTGAGGGCGCAGTCTATGGAAAGGTTTAGAGGCTGTAGATGTCAAATGGGTCTGGACTACAACAGTGACTTCCCAATAACCCTTCATATCACTGCATGATCTACGATGCGCACTTTCCTTCTTAAGTCAGCGAGTATTTTATAGATAACAATAGACCTACTCGTATACTGATCATAATCAATATCCTCCCGTTGCCTCCATTGATATGTGTAATGGTTGTAGAATTCGTCTGCTGGAATACTGGTCAGCTGAACAGTAACGTTTCTCCACATGTCTTTTCTGTCCTAAGGTCGAGCCCCAACACAAAGTATTCGTTTTGGAGAACAGCTAATAACAACACTTTGTCTGAGAGAAACTTTTGGCTGCCTTCGATGTTCTATTTCCAGTTTAAATATATGTCTAGAACATCACACTGCGTGCATCCTTAAATGGTTCAAATGGCTCTGAGCACTATGGGACTTAACATCTGAGGGCATTAGTCCCCTAGAAATTAGCACTACTTAAACCTAACTAACCTAAGGACATCACACACATCCATGGCCGAGGCAGGATTCGAACCTGCGACGGTACCGGTCGCGCGGTGCCAGACTGAAGCGTCTAGGATAGCTCGGCCACACCAGCCGGCCGAGCATCCTCTCACATCACTGTTTCGCACCTAGCAGGGTTATACACTGAAGCGCCAAAGAAACTGAAATGACATGCGTATTCAAATACAGAGAGATGTAAACAGATAAAATACGGTGCTGCGGTGATCAATGCCTATATAAGACAAGTGTTTGGTGCAGTTGTTAGATTGGATACGGCTGCTACAACGGCAGGATATCAAGATTTAAATGATTTTGAACATGGTGTTATAGTCGCCACACAGGCGATGGCACACAGCATCTCCGAAGTAGCGATTAAGTGTGAATTTTTACGTACGACCATTTCAAGAGTGCACCCTGAATATCAGTAATCCGGTAATACATAAAATTTCCGACATCCCTTTGGCCGAAAAAAGATCCTGCAAGAATGGGACCAATGACTGAAGAGAATCGTTCAACGTGACAGAAGTGCAACCTTCTCGCAGATTTCAATCCTGGGCCATAAACAAGTGCCAGCGTGGGAATCATTCAACGAAACATCATCTATATGGGCTTTCGTAACCGAAGACCCACTCGTGTACCCTTGATGACTGCACGACACACACCTCACCTGGGCCCGTCAACACCGACATTTGACTGTTGATAACTGGAAATATGTTGCCTGGTAGAACGAGTCTCGTTTCAAATTGTACTGAACGGATGGACGTGTACCGGTATGGAGACAACTCATGAATCCATCGACCCTGCATGTGAACAGGTAACTGTTCAAGCTAGTGGAGGCTCTGTAGAAGTGTGAGGCGTGTGCAGCTGGAGTGATATGGAACCCCTGATACGTCTAGATACAACTCTGACATATGAAACCAACGTAAGCATCCTGTCTAATCACATGCATCCATTCATGGCAATTGTGCATTCCGACGGACTTGGGCAATTCCAGCAGGAGAATGCCACATCCCAGACGTCCAGAATTGCTACAGAGTGGCTGCAGGAAAGGTCTTCAGAATTTAAACAGTTCCGTAGACCACCAAACTCCCCAGACTTTATAGGGAATATCTAAGATGCCTTGCAACGTGCTGTTCAGAAGAGATCTCCGTCCCCTCGTACTCTTACAAATTTATGGACAGCCCTGCAGAGTTCATGGTGTCAGTTCCCTTCAGCACTACTTCAGACGTTAGTAGTCGAGTCCATGCCTCATCGTGTTGCGGCACTTCTGGCGATGGGGGGGGGGGGGGGGGGGGCTACAAAATATGAGGCAAGTGTACCAGTTTCTTTGGCTCTTCAGTGTATTTGTCACTGCCAATATGTTGACTTCCCATTCGGTATAGGGAAGAATGCTATTAACACCATCTTGACGCCGTACGGTTCAGGAGAAACGATTTGGTACTGTGGGATCCTGCCATTCGTCTAATATAGCGTGCCTAGGAAACTGTTTTTTCGGATAGCTAGACAAAAGCAAATTTACTAATGGAGTTTATTACAATAAGTTAAATTGACAATACTTACTTTGCCTTTTTAGAAAGATGGGTCGCAAGCAAATGGCGATATGCAAATAATCAATGTCCTTCGATATATACAGGGTGCACATAAAGTCCGGGAATACTTTCAATTATTTATTGCACAAGGACCAAATACTGTACAGATGTCACACTTATGTCATTTTGAAGGTTTTTTCGTGTATACCGCCACAGCGTAGTTTGATAATCTGCCAGTAGTCAGCACTAGTCGCAAACATGGCGAGTTCTGGTGCGGAGCAAACTTTCTTTGTGTTGGAGTTCGACAAGAACAAGTGTGCTACAACTATTCAACGGATGTTTAGAACCAAGTAGGG
Source organism: Schistocerca serialis cubense (assembly GCF_023864345.2). Classification (NCBI taxonomy): domain Eukaryota; kingdom Metazoa; phylum Arthropoda; class Insecta; order Orthoptera; family Acrididae; genus Schistocerca; species Schistocerca serialis. Next base: position 168,096,937 of record NC_064638.1, on the reverse strand, counting down.
TAAGAAGCCACCAACAAGGAAGGCCATTTACCACTAGCACAACAAATTCGTTACGACGGGTTGCTTGTGCCCGAAAAAGAGAAGCGGACGTCCCAGTGAGAGTTAAGTGAATGTGGAGCGCGGATATTCCTGCTTGAACATGTTTGCAGCAATGGGTGATGCCTCAAATGCAATCGGACTCTCCGTTCATCTTTCATCAGCATGCGGCCCCACCCCATTTTCATGGCGAAGTTCGTGGATACCTGGGCACGGAGCTGCCGCATCGATGGATCGGCCGGGCTACAGAAGGGGACAGCTGTTTCATGAAATGGTCTCCCCGATCACCAGATATCATTCCGTGTGACCTTTTTTCTGTGGGGACACATTAAAGATCTGGTTTACGTATAGCCTCTACAACTTGATGTAGCAGAGCTCTGGGAGAGAATACAGGAAGCGACTGCCACGGTCGACGACGCCATGCTGGGAAGGATATGGCAAGAATTCGATTGCCGTATTGACGTCTGCCGGGACACTCATGGTTCGCATATCGAATGTTAAAATAGCTTCCAGAGTTTCTCTTCAAAATGCAGTGTGTATGACATCCCTATAATGTTCTTCTGCAATAAATAATTGAAAGTGTTCCCGGACATTATGTACAATTTCCATGCAAGTAAATCACACCGTCTTCTAGTGTGGTGCCGGCCGCGGTGGGGGATCCGTTCTAGGCTCTTCGGTCCGGAACCGCGCGACTGCTACGGTCGCAGGTTAGAATCCTGCCTCAGGCATGGATGTGTGTGATGTCCTTAGCTTAGTTAGGTTTAAGTAGTTTTAAGTTCTAGGGGACTGATGACCTCCGATGTTAAGTCCCATAATGCTCAGAGCCATTTGAACCATATGAACTTCTAGTGTGGCTCTTCTAGAGCGGCAGAGGCTGTCTGGAGCAGCGTTTATATTCACTTCGTATAGATGCCTGCTCCTGTCGTGGTGCCGTCCTAGTCAGCCTTTTTATTGGCTGACGTCGTCTCACAGCCTTATCTACGGTTACGTTCCGGGCCGACGTGCCAGCACTTGATGTTACACCGGAACAGGTACTACGTATGGTCTTCCTGTCACCAACGAATAATCCATGTTCCTTTCACAACAATGACAAAAGCTGAGTATTGGAAGTGATTGTACGGTGTGTATGGGAACTTTGTCCACGAAAGATAAAGGTAACTTGCAGATGGAGAAAACTTTTACATTTTTTTTTTTTTTTGTAAGCGGTTTGCTAAAATATTAACGTCAAAACGTTTCACAGGAAGGACGTTCGGAAACCGAATGTGGGCGGAACAGTCAGTCACGCGTGGGAAATAAATCTCCTGGCTCTTATTGACATCATACGGAAGATGCGAACAAGGAAGAGAAAACCACTGTCGCAAAGTACCCGTTGCCACTGCCACAAAACTATGTCACTTTTTTACTCAATACTATTGAAAAATTTCGTGCATATTGTGGCCAAAAGTCTACAACGAAGCGAAGTAGTTAAATGAAACCTTTTATTGTGATCATTTTCCGTAGTTCGTTATAAATTTTCGTTTCCATGGAAAATTCTGTGTAACTACCGGTCAGCACTGTTCGAGTTTTTGTACGTATCGAAAGATATACATATGCGGCTGATAAACTATCTTATGGAGTAAGACACGCTGTTGGTTTGGACACCCCGGCATTCGTAGGGACACTGATTTAAATAAATTATCCAAAAATATTATATCCTCTATTTTCGAGGAGTAGTGGTGTTGTCACACTGACGATTCCTACCAGATTTTGTATGGACATGAATAAAAACAATTTGATATAGGAGTTAATAACATTTTTGTGTTAAGATAGCCCTAACACTGTTAGAGATGTGGTTGGGTATGGGATAAACATGTAGAAATTTCAGACAAACCTAATATACACTAGTAGTCTGGTCCCTTCAGTCCCACAAACCAACCAACCTAATATACAAATACCTTATTATCTAAAAACGTTGGGGAGAGACATCCACGTTACCGCTAGAAATGGTAAAGATAAGAGTGCTCCTACCTGCAAAGTCGAGAAAAACCAGTGTTAGTGTTGAATCCATATACTTCCGTTTTCCTAGGCAGTTTTAAGACAATATTAATGGCTTTCATGATACGATGTCAGTATGAGCAGAACAGGAGTGACGCTAAAATAGTAGAAGAAATTTGACGTTAAAATACCTGAGACTTTGGAAAAGGTAAACAGCTGATGTGGATAAATAATTGGAAAAGCCTGATATTATTGTTATACCCATTGCCTCTGGAGTTTCTTGCTAAATGTCGATAGTTTAGATCTCATGTCACCTCTATTGATAGGACATCATAAGGAGCAGCTGAATATTTTTAATTATTTCACACAAGAAAATTATGGTCGCCACGTCCTCTGTTACATCAAACCAGACTTATTTAAGATGTTAAGACTACAATATTCGTCGTACATTAACAGTAAATATTAATGATAATAATAATAATAATAACAATAATAATAGCCACAAAATCACATTAAACATTTGGGAAACAGAAAAGATCCCTTCTGAATGGAAATGCGCACTCATTCATCCACTCCACAAAAATGGGACGAAACTGAACAAAATAATTAGGGGGGGATCTCACTCGTCCCGGTCACATATAAAATCTTATCAAAAGTTCTCATGAATAGATTAGAAGAACAGACTGATCCACAAATAGGAGAATACCTGGCTGGTTTTCGCAAGGGACGATCATGCATAGAACAGATCTGGAATATGAAAATGATTCTACAGATGAGAAACACCCGAAACACAATGGTCACTTTTGTAGATTTTAAAAAGGCCTACGACTCAATAGACAGAGTAGCGCTCTGCAACACGCTGGAAGAATTCAGCATTGACAGAAAGGCAAGAGCAATCATTCGGCAAACATTCACTGACATAGTCTCCAAGGTTAAATTTATGGGGGATATCTCTGAACCATTTGAAATCCAAACTGGAGTGCGACAGGCTGACGGACTTTCACCATTACTCTTTAATATCATTCTTGAAAAAGCAGTCAAAGGAATCCAAATTGGCATTAGAAAAGATAATAGATTCAATGTGAAGTGTTTAGCTTTTGCAGATAACCTTGCAATCCTCACAAATAATAGAAAAGAAGCCACTAACGCCATAGAGAAGTTACACGAAATTGCACAAAGAACTGGCCTGCAAATCTCGTATGAGAAAACCCAATACATAGAAAGAGTGCCACATGACAAATTTCCTATTGTGACAACCCATGGGAAAATCGTACAAGTACCACATTTTAAGCATCTGAGAGAAATCATCCAGCCATTTAGGGATCAACCTAAAGACCAATGAGGAAAGAATAAAAAAACAGAAAGCATATAAACTCACGTGGAACTATTATAACAAACAGTCCATCTCCATTAACGCAAAATTGAGGCACTACAACACTGTCGTACTTCCAGAGGCACTGTATGCATCTGAAACAACACAAATAGGTGGTCAAACTAAAATCAAAGAAATAGAGAAACAAGAAAGGAAAATTCTCATGAAAATTTTTGGCCCGATACAAGAGCAAGGAATCTCGAAGAAGAGACCAACATCAGAATTATATAAATACACAGACAAGATTACAGATACAATAAGGAAAAGAAGAATGCAGTTCTACGGACATATCCAAAAGATGAATGAAAACATAATTTCAATTCGAATTCTTAAAGTCATCAACTCAGGCATGGGCAAACAAAATGGATAAAAGAAGTTGAAGAGAACCTCAGACAAGTACACACAACAATGAACAACGCCGAAAATAGAACTGAATTCCGGAACATCATCTAAAAACATAAATTTGACACCACAACACATAAGAGATCAGGATGCAAATGGACAGCGGAGCGAAAGAAACAACACAGTGAACACATGAAGAAAATTTGGGATCAGAAAAAATATAAACAATCATCATAAAGGAATTCAAGTTCAAACGCTCTCTTTAAATGGGAATAATCGAAAATAATAATAATATTAATAATAATAGTAGTAGTGAATGTATGGTATGTCAAAGTTCTGAGCCTAATTAAACATGTGTTTAGTATGGTTCAAATGGCTCTGAGCACTATGGGACTCAACTGCTGAGGTCATTAGTCCCCTAGAACTTAGAACTAGTTAAACCTAACTAACCTAAGGACATCACAAACATCCATGCCCGAGGCAGGATTCGAACCTGCGACCGTAGCGGTCTTGCGGTTCCAGACTGCAGCGCCTTTAACCGCACGGCCACTTCGGCCGGCTGTGTTTAGTAATTTCCTCGTTATGATTATTTGTCAGATATATGTAATGACACCTAACAGAAATGTATGACGGCAGTACAGAATGTAACGTCAAACGAAGCCAATTTTCATGTGAGTATAATAGCTACTTTTTCAGTGATGCGCAGATACTCATATAAAAAACATTTTAATCTAACGTCGTTGACTGAAATTCAGTAGTTTTTTTTTTATATATATATAGAGACAATTCAGAATTGTTTCGAACGATTGTCTTCTTATACTGTCTATCATCGGAGTAAGATGTGTTTAACGGTTCTATCAGCTTGGAAAACTTGCATAAGTTATTCCGTAATTTGTGAAATGGTAAGATACACAACAGGACGCATAATTATTATTTTAATCACATAATTGCGCCAAAATACTCGTCAAGAAAGCAATGAAAATGTACGAATAAAAGTTTCGTCTTTTTATATGGTTATCAGCCCAAGACTTGGTCGTATTAAAATGTGAGCTACTCTTCAGGGTGATGTCAATATAACAGCTGCGAGAATAGAAAACCAGCATAGGTAGAAATGACAGTGGTATTGTTTTTCCTAGATTGTGTTACCAGAATAATTACACTAACCAGATGGTAATTACAGGAGTCGAGAGACATTAGAGAGAAGCAGTGGTTGAGAAGGGTGTGAGACACGGTTATAGCCTACCGACGATGTTGATCAGTCTTTATACTGAGAAAACAGTAAGGAAATAAAAGAAAAATTTTCAGCAGGAATTAAAGTTCAGAAAGAAGATCCAAAAATAACATCGTAATTCTGTCAGAGACAGGAAAGGACAAGGAGAAACAGTTGAACGGAGTGGACACTGTTTTGAAAGGAGGGTATGAGAGGAACATCAACAAAAGCAAAACAAGAATAATGCAAATGTAGTCGAATGTAATCAGGTGACGCAGAGGAAACTAGATTGGGGAACGAGACAATTAAAGCAGTAGATGAGATCTGTTATTTGGCTAACAAAATAACTGATGATGGCCGTAGTAGAGGGCATAAAGTGTAGACTGGCAATGGAAAGAAAAGCGTTTCTAAAGAAGAAGAAAAAATGTTAAAAGCGAATAAAGATTTAAGTTAGAAAGTCTTTCCTGAAAGTATTTGTATGGAGTGTAGAGATGTACGGAAGTGAAAATTGACGATAAACAATTAAGACTAGAAGAGAACAGAGGCTCTTGGAAGGGATGCTGCAGAAGAATGCTGAAGAGATATTAAGTGCAATATGCAGAAAAGAAATTTGTGGCACAACTTGACTACAAGAAGGAATCGCCTGGTTGGATACATTCTGAAACATCAAGGGATCAACAGTGCAGTATTGGAGAAAAGTGCGGGACGAAAAAATTGTAGAGGAAGACCAACGATTGAATGGAGTAAGTAGATTCAGAAGGACGTAGGATGGAGAAGTAATTCGGAAGTTAAGAGGATTGCACAGGATAGAGCAGTAGGTGGAGCTGTATCGTACCAGTCTTCTGTCTGAAGACAATAACGACATCAACAACAATACCCAGCAACAACTGTTAGGCGTTTTCAGTACCATAACTACAGTGACTGATTTAACCCATCTTGAAGTACTTAGTATTTTTTCTTTATTATTAGAAATATGGTGGTATCTGGTAGAGAATTTCTTGCTTCACATCGTATGCAAACGGAACCCAGTAAGAAACTATTTTCATTTTTTTTAACGCGTCACAAGAAGGAATCAATCTGGGAAAGAAGTTAATCGGTCTGGAGAAGAACAGGACATAATACAGTAAGTAAGCAGATGAGAAGGAGAAAATAAAACACTAACAGGCACGTAAGAAGAAAGTAAGGATAGTATTAACAATGGGCAGAAATACTAGTTCGCTGTTGTACGCACACACACACACACACACACACACACACACACACACACACACACACACACGCACGCACGCAAAAAAAAAAAGAAACGGGAACAAGCCGAGTGGGAGACAAAGTCGATCTCCTCTTGAAAGCAAAGTGGTTTCTGGTTAAGAAACATATTGCTAGGTTGCATGTTGTAAAGATGAACTGGAGGAGGGGAAGGAAAACTGGTACAGCCGAGATGGAAGGTATATCAGATCTTAGATTGCACTTAAGGGATGATAAGTATTTGATAGATAAGGAGTAGTATTATGGATACTAGTGAACTAGAAAGCGTCCAAGAAAACAGAGAGTGTGAAAGTCGCTTCTCGTATCCGATTGTACCCTCGATAAACGATCATCGGAAAGTCAGACTCGATTAGACGACGCAGGAGTTCGACAAAAATATGGAAACACAACAAGAAATGATATCTGGACATAAATGCAGACACTAGCCAAGTCTGCAGGTTGTGCTGTTGTATTTGACTGCGAACGGCAGCTGTGAAGGTCCTCGCTACGTTGTGTCAGTCGTGGTCAAAACAGTGGTCTGCGTGGTATTAAGTGCATTGTGTCGAAGCTAAGTGTATTTGAACGCGGGCAGATAGTTACTGCTCCTATGGTTGGTGCTTCCTTGGTATTTCAAGAGCCACCTTATCACAGATTTATACCACATACAGGAAAAGTGGAAAAACATCATCTTCAAGCCACGACGTGGGCTAAAGTGGTGTTGCGTGATAGTGATATATGGTCATTCAAGACGACTGCGATGAAAAATATGGGGACCGCCAGCTACAGAAGTCACTGCAGAACTGGATGTCACACTCGCTAGCCCCGTCTGCGGCAAAACAACAAAAGACAGGTCCATACGCTAGGAATTGCAGGATGTGACGAAATTTCAAAACCACTTATTACTGACGCAAATGGCCGCAACAGGAAAATGTGGTGCCGAAGCCACAAAGCCTGAACTGTGGAGTTGTGGAAGAACGTCACTTCTCAATGGAGAGAAGTCTTCCGAAGTAAGAGTGATTTCAGGTGTGCCGCAGGGGAGTGTCATAGGACCGTTGCTATTCACAATATACATAAATGACCTTGTGGATGACATCGGAAGTTCACTCAGGCTTTTTGCGGATGATGCTGTGGTGTATCGAGAGGTTGTAACAATGGAAAATTGTACTGAAATGCAGGAGGATCTGCAGCGAATTGACGCATGGTGCAGGGAATGGCAATTGAATCTCAATGTAGACAAGTGTAATGTGCTGCGAATACACAGAAAGATAGATCCCTTATCATTTAGCTACAAAATAGCAGGTCAGCAACTGGAAGCAGTTAATACCATAAATTGTCTGGGAGTACGCATTAGCAGTGATTTAAAATGGAATGATCATATAATGTTGATCGTCGGTAAAGCAGATGCAAGACTGAGATTCATTGGAAGAATCCTAAGGAAATGCAATACGAAAACAAAGGAAGTAGGTTACAGTACGCTTGTTCGCCCACTGCTTGAATACTGCTCAGCAGTGTGGGATCCGTACCAGGTAGGGTTGATAGAAGATATAGAGAAGATCCAACGGAGAGCAGCGCGCTTCGTTACAGGATCATTTAGTAATCGCGAAAGCGTTACGGAGATGATAGATAAACTCCAGTGGAAGATTCTGCAGGAGAGACGCTCAGTAGCTCGGTACGGGCTTTTGTCAAAGTTTCGAGAACATACCTTCACCGAAGAGTCAAGCAGTATATTGCTCCCTCCTACGTATATCTCGCGAAGAGACCATGAGGATAAAATCAGAGAGATTAGAGCCCACACAGAGGCATACCGACAATCCCTCTTCCCACGAACAATACGAGAATGGAATAGAAGGGAGAACCGATAGAGGTACTTATGGTACCCTCCGCCACACACCGTCAGGTGGCTTGCGGAGTATGGATGTAGATGTAGATGTAGATGTAGATGTAGATCGGAGGAATCTTGTTCCATGATGTTTCGAATTTCCTTCGGAGTTTACGTCCCAGGATTGAAACATGACAGGGGTTCGGTGATGTTTTGGACCACCGTATCGTGGCATTCCACTGGCCCCATGGTTACTTTGCAAAGTTGCATTACTGCCAAGATTAATGTCATCACTTTGGCTGATCCATTCCATCCCCTAACACAAAAGTTTTTCCTGAATGCGGATGCTGTGTTTCAAGATGACAGGGCCCTTGTTCATAAAGCTCGCATCGTTCAGGACTGGTTTTGTGAGCACGATGATCAATTGTCGCATGTTCCCTGGACGACACAGTCACGAGATCGCAACGGTATGAGGTCTTTGACGGCTGATTTGGAGAAAAGGGTACTTGTTCGCTGTCCACTCCATAATCTCTATCTAAACTTGTCACTATTTTGTAGGAAGAACGGCATAATAAATCGTTGAAAACCATACAGGACCTGCGTTTTGAAGGCCAAAGGGTTTCGTAGACCGTATGAAGCATGGTAATATATTGTGTTTGTGATGTTTCAGTATTTTCGTCCAGCCCTTTGCCACACGCAACTATTCATGGCTGGCTTTAGTCGTCTGGAGATGTGTGATTGAAATCAATAAGTAGCTGGGTAATTTGATATTTGACGTGTAAATGAAGGTCACGATTAAAATTTATGAATGACGAATTGGTTAAATTTTACCTAATGACGCCACAACTGACTCAATTCAGTAGCAATCGAGAGTGCGATACCCATTTCGTCCGCTATGTCCAGTACGCCTGCTTGCGGAAGAGGTCACATTTCATTCTGTTCGAGGCGTTTTCCCAACCCGCACCTCTTCCGACAGTTAAAACCTCATTATGTGCTGATTCATACGGCCTCTTCTTCGAGAGATTCGCTCGGTAAATTCATGCAATTCGAATTAATTACGTCTGACTGATGAAGGCTAACTTTTCGTAGCGCATGACAAGGATTTAATAAACATTATTTCGTTTGCACAATGAGCTTATTGTTCCCGAACAACAAGTTTTGAATACTAATTAAATCCGCTTGTGGAACACTCAGAGGATTTTTTTTTTTTTTTTATGATGCAGCCTAAAACTGTAACACGTTTCTGCCGACTGCCCTTGGGAAAATGAACCACGGGCACGTGTTTGTTGTATTAATCAGCGACATGTAGTTTAGTAGCACTGTATTGAAGTTGGTGCTAAGATTCGTATTTTATCTGGAAGTTAGTGTAGAAAGAAGTAGGATACTGTCGTTCAGGTGTGAGTATTCAGCTTGATGGCTTACACTGACTCCATGGTTCCATCAGCTGATACATCATGACATCTTAGGATCATAATGAATCTATATATGTTAATTGATCGTCAGAAGTATATTACGACATCACACTGAAATAGATAGTTCAGCTCATTCACATTTACGCTATGAAGTAAGACGCTAAATTTCATATGTGTTGTAAGCTTATTTGTCCGTCGTGACATAGAAGACCGCAAACCTTCTTTCCTTCCCGTCTGGGCAAGCTGTGCAGTGACTAGAATACATGTAAAGCTTAGTGGGACAGGGTAAATGCTAGCTACAATGAGGTCGATAATTCGATTGTAATACTGGCATTTTAATTTGATATCCCCCACAACTGACAAAATTTACAAAAAAATGTTAAATTCTTTGTCCACCCACACACTCCTGAGACTGGCACATTAACAAATTGCAATTACGCGCCCCTATCACCGGCACCTACGTTGATAAATACTCGGCACCTCGCAAGGATAACTACCAGATCAAGAATATTAGGTAAGTTGGAAGTGGTTAAGCGTTGGTGAAAATCTCGCTTCTGAGCACACAAATAGGTCTAACCGCAGAACTCTGCACGGAACACGCGTTGGTCAGTGCTGCGACACAGACCATATATCTTCCTCCGAAGACGATGGCCAAGACGCCGTCTTCATGTCCGTACCGCTCGATGACTGAAGGCGAAGTCGTCTCTCTCCACAATTGTCCCGTCTCCCACGCTTACGAAAACGCGACGGAAGAATACTCAGTTTCTGCCAATGTCGAACGCTCTAACATCGCCAAAATCCCTCCAGTGCCATTTCTGAGATGTACCCAATGATCGAGTAGGTCATATCGCCCCTAGGCAAACGAAATTCCTGTCTTCACCACGTGTTGCCCAGCACAGGTGGCTCCGGATGCCGGGCTACCCCCAAAAGCGCCGTATTTTCCCGCGTTTCCGGTGACCGCTACCTGCCAACCACGGCGGTCCGGCGAGCTACGGCCATCTGCAGACTTTATATTCAACAATTCTCAAATTTCTGACGCTTTTCACCAACGCTTTAAGTTAGTGGCTCAATCATGCAGACATGCAGGGAATACTGCTCGAGAGTGCCTCATATTTATCATAATTCAATAGAGTCATTAGCTGATTGATGCCCTTACCAGTCCCTTTATTGTTAACACTAATGTCGGTAAGCGAACGTGTAAGTACCCATGTCCTGGCACCTTACAGTGTTTCCTATTTCTTTAACACTCTTTCTTCTGGCAACTGAGGAGCAGATGTTCAAGAAACTTAAACGTCTTTTAACTTCCATAACTTACGAGTAATTTGGCATGGAAATGTACAGATCGGGTGTTTCTGGATGCATATTGTCTTATGCTAGCAGGGGTGGAGGAATGCGCCAGTAAGTAATTAATGCCCTTGAAAACCTGGCTTTAGTAACAGATATGGAGACACCAGCCTTTGTGTGGTGCAGTTAAAATCACTCTACGCACTGCCCTACTGTCTGCAAAAGAAGATATATAGGTGGTTGAGTATTGATGGAACCATTGATGGTGATTTCTTCTTCAGATATGCAGCTGAAATCCAACGAACCGTGGACGGAGGAAGTGTATCGCCAGGAAAGCATAAGGAAGTTACAGATTTTATACGAGCAGCAATGGCTTGCATTATTGCTGGAGAAACTTCTGACAGCTGGCGTAAAACAGAGGAAAGCTTATACGTCAAAAGATGCACAAGAGGAGACATGAGCGAATTAAAAAATTGCCGTTCGCGTAAAAAAGTGAGGGTTATTATCTTTCTTCATTCACTCATCGCTGATGTGCTGAGTAAATTCTGTGGCATCTTCCACCGGTAGACTTGAGCAAAGATCAGTGAACAGGCAGCGTATAGAGACACCGTGTCTTACTCGTTTAGAGGGCCTTGTCCTCCTGTATACGAAGCTGCCTGCCACATCAGACAAGGGAAGATCTTCTCTGTCCAACAGTGGGGCAGTCGGTATGGAATTCTCGATTTTCACGCAGCTGTCTACTAACACAAGTGCGTTCAAACACCTATTGAGGGGACCTGGACGTGAACAGACAGTATTTTCATCCCATATCCTTTAGAGTGCATTACTCTGAGTTTGTGCTGCTTAGGACGTTGAGGACTCGTGCTAACTCTGAATGGCATTAGGTAAAGCATTGAAACTTCCTGGCAGATTAAAACTTTGTGCCCAACAGAGACTCTCCTGCGCAGGAGAGCTTCTGTAAAGTTTGGAAGGCAGGAGACGAGATACTAGCAGAAGTAAAGCAGTGAGCACCGGGCGTGAGTCGTGCTTCGGTAGCTCAGATGGTAGAGCATTTGCCCGCGAAAGGCAAAGGTCCCGAATTGGAGTCTCGGTCGGGCACACAGTTTTAATCTGCCAGGAAGTTTCATATCAGCGCACACTCCATTGCAGAGTGAAAACCTCATTCCAGGTAAAGCATTATCAGAAACTGTATTTATTTATCTATGAAAGTTTAGGTACTTCAACAGTTTGCATATGAGATGAATTTAGATTGTACTTTTAGCGTTCTGTTTCGTTATCCCGGTTATCTTGTTTGTGATATCTCAAACTGTGCCAGGATTCCCTTAACAACAGTAGAATTACGTAGTGCGTCACATTTTGTGTATAGTTTGAGTATATCTGAAGAAATAACGAAACTTTGAGTCACCTAGTCTCTGACTTTTTAAGAATAACGATCTACAGTGAGATGTGATAACTATAAGGCATAACATAATCCTACGGATTTTAAGAGACGTCTGGCTCAGTCTGAGTGATAACAGACGCATGACAACCAAGAGGCTACCAGTTGTAAAAATGTTTTATGCCACTGATTGCTTGTTATTTCGTTGTATACGACTATAGTTGCTGAGTATGGATAAAATACTCAAGATAATTGCATCCAAAACTAAACGTGCAATCGAGTCATTTCATAAACCCATTGTTGCAGTAAATAGGCTTTCAGAGATATATAAACACAATTTCTTCTACTGATTTACTTAATATCATTCACTGTTGACTAAAACAACAACGTTCTAAGATCAGGAGTAATGTACTTTGAAAGTATGGGATGAAAATGTCTCCTCTTCAAGTCCAGGTCGACTTCACCGATTTTCTTTCTTATAATCAATTCCTATTGCTGTATATTTGATCGTTGTTTATTTATTTCCTGCATTGTGGAGTGCAGAAATAATTAAACCGACCGATAGGACAGGACCGTCACAACATAACTTGATGCCAAGTGAGGGACCGGCAAAATTATAGGAAATATATAATTTTGATGCCTAGAGTTGAGCTTGCAAAAGTGGCCACTACAGCACTGAACATTTCTTGGAAATGAAGCGAGGCGATCTTTAATAAAACCCACTACACATTAGACGAATGAATCCGACGAGCGTAGAGAAGGTGCACTAGCTGCCACATACTCATTCAAATGATATTCGCCGAAAGTGGACAGCATATCCTAATTTTTAAAACGAAACGTATTTATTTATTTATTTATTTATTTAACCTGGCAAGATTAGGGCCATCAGGCCCTCTCTTACATCTAACCAGGCATTCTACTTATTTTACATTCATATGTTTTAGTAGGCATGTTAAACTACATCTAGTACAAAAAGTGAAATAAACAATTTGAAAGGTACACCTGGAAAAATACATACATATAGAGTTTATATTCTTAGGTCACAAGTACTGTTATAATTAGACATTATTGAAGAGACAGATTTTAGATAGGAGTGCCGGCAGCAGGGAGTATGAGGGAGACTCATGGTGAAGGGAGGAGAATAATAGAGACATGATGAAACATAATTAAGGAAATATAAAGGAAAAGAAGATTGCGTGGCTAATAGAGAAAGATGAAGAGGAAGGCATCTCAGGAGCAAGATAGGAGACGCTAGCTTTGCTATTTGACAGATGAGTGGATTGTCCTTGTACATTAATTTTGTGGAGAACTTTGTGAGGATGATAGTAGGAAATGCTTCAACTTCTTCTTAAAAGCAGCAGGAGATCGAATTTTGCGCAAGGTAAGGGGCAGTTTGTTCCAGAGGCGGACAGCGGCAACTGAGAAGGAGTTTGCAAAAGTTTTTGTTTTGTGAGTGGGCACAGTCAGGATACCAAATAAGAGTGACCTCGTGTTTCGATTATGATGACATGACAGGTTTTTAATCTCTGAAGCAAGGTACTGGGGTGCTTGCGCGATGAGGAGTCGGTGGAGTAGACATAGAGTGTGGTAGTCACGCAATTTGTCCGGCCGCAGCCACCCTAGCTCGGAGTATGAAGCACTAACATGATCATATCGGCGAATGTTGCAGGTGTAACGCACACAAGCATTCATGGTTAGCTCTAGCCGTTTTTTTCACTACTCATGCCTTGTTGAATCACATCACAATAGTGGATGTTCGGTAGAACGAGTGCTTGCACGAGCTGGCGTTTCAAGTCCTGTGGAAATATGTTCCGAAACTTTTTGAGAGCATAGAGACAAGCAGACGTCTTTCGGCACACTGCGACTGTATTCTCCGCCCAGTTGAGATGCTCATCCAAAGTTACACCCAAGTTCTTCACTGTTTTCTGATATGGTATCGGAGTACCGTCGAGCAGAATAGGAGGTAGCCGTTCGCGGAAATCTGAACTTATTAATTTATGATGGGCTATTAAGATTACTTGCGTCTTTTTTGCATTTAGTTTAAGCCCCAGGTTTTTCGCCCATCTCACTACTGAAGACAGATCATCATTCATCTGAGCGATTGCAGTGTTTACATCTTCAGGTCTGACGCTTAGGTAGAGCTGGAGGTCGTCGGCATAGAAATGATATTTACAGGAGGACAGAACCGACGAAATATCGTTGACATATAAAGAAAACAAAAGTGGTCCTAAGACTGATCCTTGTGGCACTCCCGAGGAAACATGTTTCCAGGAAGATTTTTCATTTACACAGACAACACATTGCTGTCTGTCTTTTAAGTAGCTTTCAAACCATCTCATTGCACTATCAGAGAAATTAAGCTGTTGCATTTTTCTGAGCAATATGTCAAAGTTAACAGTGTCAAAAGCTTTGCTGAAGTCCAGTAGCGTCAATATTGTTGCCTTTCGATTGTCGATGGCATATTTCAGGTCATCAGTTACTTTAATTACAGCAGTGTTTGTGCTGTGATGTTTACGGAAACCGGATTGAAATTTGTCATATAGGCTGAATTCATGCAAGTGTTCAGTGATTTGGTCATGAACAATATATTCAAGTGCTTTGGAAACAGCAGGCAGTATGCTAATTGGTCGGTAATCACTAGGCAGTTGCGGGTTTTCGATCTTAGGGATGGGTCGAATTAGGCTTCTTTTCCATGCAGTGGGATATATTCCGTTCACGAGGGAAAAATTAAATATGTCAGTTAAGACAGGTACTAAGATATCGGCAACATTCTTAACGGTGAATTATAAATCCCATACTTTGGAGATACAAGAGAGAAAATTAAAAGAAAGAAATCTAATAACCAAAAACTGCTGTTCTTTTGGAAAATTCATCTGTAGCATAGAAGATGGAATTATAAATTAACTACAAATAGATAACAGCCATGAATCTGACAAAACACAAAATAATTCTGTTAACACATACATCCTTCATCCTTTCTTTAAGAACCAGGCTATATACATCATCTTACTTAATGTATCGAAACTAGTCTCAGTTAATAACTAAGTACATAATTCTATAAAGATACTGCAAAAATGATTCATCTGGAACAGAAGACCGGACACGAATATAGCTTTCTTCAGCCTACCAGTAACGGAATGGATTTCCTATAATACCATCAAACATATATCATCTGTCGGCTCTTGTGTATCGTTTTACGGCTCTGTTGCTCATATGCAACTTTATTGATATTTATTTATAACCTACGATTCACTTCAACAAACAAGTATTTGAACTGCCATTGTTTTATAAAATTTCAGTCCAGTTTCTAGTTTCATTTTATAAACCTATATCTATTGTTCCACATCTATTTCCAAGCTCCTAATTTCTTCTCTACGTCTTCACCATGCTCATATGTGACGTCGTAATATAAATAGTTAAAATGTTTGAAGTATTCTGTTGTTATCCACAAATTTTGTACTTGCAGGATGTTTTCCTTTAAAGAAGCCATTGGTTATGTTCTCGTTCCTGAAATCGTCAAATGGCACTCTTCATAAATCTTACCTAAGAAATGTACACCTTTGTAGGTCAACTTCAATCTTCGCCTGCAATGTGGCGTCGTCTGCACTCAAAAGGCAAATTAGGCCGAAATTTCTGTTAATTTTAATTCCTACATTAAAAATATCCTTCCATTTTTGAGCTGTGTCATCTAAATAAATAAGAAAAAGTTTGAGTGAAATGCTGCAGCCTGCCATTGTGGTCGAGCGGTTCTAGGCGCTTCAGTCTGTAACTGCGCGACCGCTACGGTCACAGGTTCAAATCTTACCTCGGGCATGGATGTGTGTGATGTCCTTAGGTTAGTTAGGTTTAAGTAGTTCTAAGTTCTAGGGGACTGATGGCCTCAGATGTTAAGTCCCATAGTGCTCAGAGCCTCTACATCTACATCCACATCCATACTCCGCAAGCCACCTGACGGTGTGTGGCGGAGGGTACCTTGAGTACCACTATCCGTTCTCCCTTCTGTTCCAGTCTCGTATTGTTCGTTGAAATAAGCATTGTCGGTATGCCTCTGTGTGGGCTCTAATCTCTCTGATTTTATCCTCATGGTCTCTTCGCCAGATATACGTAGGAGGGAGCAATATACTGCTTGACCCCTCGGTGAAGGTATGTTCTCGAAACTTCAACAAAAGCTCGTACCGAGCTACTGAGCGTCTCTCCTGCAGAATCTTCCACTGAAGTTTATCTATCATCTCCGTAACGCTTTCGCGATTACTAAATGATCCTGTAACGAAGCGCGCTGCTCTCCGTTGCATATTCTCTATGTCTTCTATCAACCCTATCTGGTACGGATCCCACACCGGTGAGCAGTATTCAAGCAGTGGGCGAACAAGTGTACTGTAACCTACTTTCTTTGTTTTCGGATTGCATTTCGTTAGGATTCTTCCAATGAATCTCAGTCTGGCATGTGCTTTACCGACCATCAACTTTGTATGATCATTCCATTTTAAATCACTCCTAATGCCTACTCCCAGATGATTTATGGAATTAACTGCTTCCACTTGCTGACCTGCTATATTGTAGCCAAATAATAAAGCATCTTTCTTTGTATGTATTCGCAGCACATTACACTTGTCTACATTGAGATTCAATTGCCATCCCCTGCACCATGCGCCAGTTCGTTGCATATCCTCCTGCATTTCAGTACAATTTTCCATTGTTACAACCTCTCGATATATAGGGTGAAAAGTATTTAAACTCACAAACTCTGGGAGGTTGTAGGGGACATCAAAACAAATATTTTTCCCTAATGTCATTTATTCCTATTAGGATTATTTAAACCGGTGGAGGCCGCATTACGCTCTTCAGTTGTTAGAGGCCGTATCACGATCTTCAGTTGTTAGATGGCGTATTGCGCTCTTCAGTTGTAGCCAACTGCTGTCCACCAGTGTAGTAGTGCATTGTCTCTGTTTACTAATGGAGCGATATACCTGGAGTGAGTACACTGACATGCTTGTTGCGTACTACGTAGCGCACCACAACGGACGAGCTGCACAGCGGGTTTGTCAACAACAATATCCTAATCACCGTATCTCGCATCATACGACCTTTGCTGCTGTGTACCAACGTCTGCGTGAGACCGGGTCATTTAGAAAATTATCTGGACAGGGACGCCGTCGCACCGTAAGAACGCTGCAATTTGAGGAAGCTGTCTTGCACCATGTAGAGCGGGATCCTTCAATCAGCACTCGTGTAATCGCACGTAACATGGGGACGAATCAGACGAATGTAAGAACAGTCCTTCGAGAGCAATTGTTACGTCCATTTCACTTACAGCGTGCCCTAAACCTGGAACCAGTTCATTATCCACCCAGAGCACAGTTTTCGCGGTGGTACCTGGGACACTGTGAAATGCTTCCTACATTTCCATCCTCTGTGTTGTTTACCAATGAAGCAAAGTTCGGGCGTGATGGAGTCTTCAACATGCACAATTCGCATGTTTGGAGTGAGGGTAACCCACATGCCACAGTTATTAGCGCTCATCATCTACATCTACATCTACATTTATACTCCGCAAGCCACCCAACGGTGTGTGGCGGAGGGCACTTTACGTGCCGCTGTCATTACCTCCCTTTCCTGTTCCAGTCGCGTATGGTTCGCGGGAAGAACGACTGTCTGAAAGCCTCCGTGCGCGCTCGAATCTCTCTAATTTTACATTCGTGATCTCCTCGGGAGGTTTAAGTAGGGGGGAGCAATATATTCGATACCTCATCCAGAAACGCACCCTCTCGAAACCTGGCGAGCAAGCTACACCGCGATGCAGAGCGCCTCTCTTGCAGAGTCTGCCACTTGAGTTTGTTAAACATCTCCGTAACGCTATCCTTTGGATCTTCTCTATCTCCTCCGTCAACCTGATCTGGTACGGATCCCACACTGATGAGCAATACTCAAGTATAGGTCGAACGAGTGTTTTGTAAGCCACCTCCTTTGTTGATGGACTACATTTTCTAAGCACTCTCCCAATGAATCTCAACCTGGTACCCGACTTACCAACAATTAATTTTATATGATCATTCCACTTCAAATCGTTCCGCACGCATACTCCCAGATATTTTACAGAAGTAACTGCTACCAGTGTTTGTTCCGCTATCGTATAATCATACAATAAAGGATCTTTCTTTCTATGTATTTGCAATACATTACATTTGTCTATGTTAAGGGTCAGTTGCCACTCCCTGCACCACGTGCCTATCCGCTGCAGATCTTCCTGCATTTCGCTACAATTTTCTAATGCTGCAACTTCTCTGTATACTACAGCATCATCCGCGAAAAGCCGCATGGATCTTCAGACACTATCTACTAGGTCATTTATATATATTGTGAAAAGCAATGGTCCCAAACACTCCCCTGGGGCACGCCAGAGGTTACTTTAACGTCTGTAGACGTCTCTCCATTGATAACAACATGCTGTGTTCTGTTTGCTAAAAACTCTTCAATCCAGCCACAAAGCTGGTCTGATATTCCGGAGGCTCTTACTTTGTTTATCAGGCGACAGTGCGGAACTGTATCGAACGCCTTCCGGAAGTCAAGAAAAATAGCATCTACCTGGGAGCCTGTACCTAATATTTTCTGGGTCTCATGAACAAATAAAGCGAGTTGGGTCTCACACGATCGCTGTTTCCGGAATCCATGTTGATTCCTACATAGTAGATTCTGGGTTTCCAAAAACGACATGATACTCTAGCAAAAAACATGCTCTAAAATTCTACAACAGATCGACGTCAGAGATATAGGTCTATAGTTTTGCGCATCTGCTCGACGACCCTTCTTGAAGTGCGGTTCTTCGTTAATGTGTTGGTCGGTGTTGTTGGGGACTGTTTAATTGGGCCGTATCTGCTACCTAGGTCATTAAATGGCAGGCACTATTACAATTTTCTTGCCAGAGAATTGCCAGAATTGCTAGAAAACGTCCCGCTCCCTGCAAGACAACGCATGTGGTTCCAGCATGACGGGGCGCCTGCACATTTCAGTCGTCGTGTGCGTCGATTCCTGGACCGACGGTTCCCAGAAACGTGGACTGGCAGAGGTCGTCCTGTACCATGGCCTGCTCGATCCCCAGATATGTCCCCTCTGGACTTTTTTGTTGGTTTGATTAATTTGTCGCCAGAGAAATCTTTCTCTACTGGTTTAAATACTCTTCATAGGAAAAAATTACATTAGGGAAAAATATTTGTTTTGATGTCCTCTACAACCTCCCAGAATTTGTCTGTTTGAATACTTTTCACCCTGTACTACAGCATCATCCGCAAAAAGCCTCAGCGAACTTCCGATGTCATCCACAAGGTCATTTATATATATTGTGAACAGCAACAATCCTACGACACTCCCCTGCGGCACACCTGAAATCACTCTTACTTCGGAAGACTTCTCTCCATTGAGAATGACCTGCTGAGTTCTGTTATCTAGGAACTCTTCAATCCAATCACACAATTAATCTGATAGTCCATATTCTCTTACTTTTTTCATTAAACGACTGTGGGGAACTGTATCAAACGCCTTGCGGAAGTCAAGAAACACGGCATCTACCTGGGAACCCGTGTCTAGTCTCCAAAAATGGTTCAAATGGCTCTGAGCACTATGGGACTTAACATCTTAGGTCATCAGTCCTCTAGAACAGAACTACTTAAACCTAACTAACCTAAGGGCATCACACACATCCATGCCCGAGGCAGGATTCGAACCTGCGACCGTACAGTCGCGCGGTTCCGGACTGAGCGCCTAGAACCGCGAGACCAACCCGGCCGGCTGTCTAGTCTCCAGTAAAGTAATTATACTGGAACGTAAAACGTGTTCCAAAATTCTACAACTGATTGACGTTAGAGACATAGGTCTATAGTTCTGCACATCTGTTCCACGTCCCTTCTTGAAAACGGGGATGACCTGTGCCCTTTTCCAACCTTTTGGACCTCTACGCTCTTCTAGAGACCTACGGTACACCGCGTACTCTGTGTAAAATCGAACTGGTATCCCAACAGGTCCAGCGGCCTTTCCTCTTTTGAGGAACTTTAATTGTTTTTCTGTCCCTCTGTCATCTATTTCTACATCTACCATTTTGTCATCCTTTGTTTCAGTGCCATTTTGGTCACAGAGTGTCTGGAAATTTAATTTTGATCCACCTACCGCTTTGACATAAGACCAAAGTCTCTTAGGGTTTTCTGCCAAGTCAGTACATAGAACTTTACTTTCGAATTCATTGAACGGCTCACACATAGCCCTCCTCACACTGCATTTTGCTTCGTGTAATTTTTGTTTGTCTGCAAGGCTTTGACTATGTTTATGTTTGCTGTGAAATTCCCTTTGCTTCCGTAGCAGTATTGTAACTCGGTTGTTGTACCACGGTGCCTCTTTTCCATCTCTTACGATCTTGCTTGGCACATACTTATCTAATGCATATTGTACGATGGTTCTGAACTGTGTCCACTGATCCTCAACACTATCTGTACTTGAGATAAAACTTTTGTGTTGAGCCGTCAAGTACTCTGAAATCTGCTTTTTGTCACAGAAACATCTTCCAACCTTTTTCAATATTTCTATTTACGGCTGAAATCATCGATGCAGTAATCGCTTTATGATCACTGATTCCCTGATCTGCGTTAACTGTTTCAAATAGTTCGGGTCTGTTTGTCACCAAAGTATCAAATATGTTATCGCCACGAGTCAGTTCTGTGTTTAACTGTTCAAGGTAGTTTTCAGATAAAGCACTTAAAAAAATTTCACTGGATTCTTTGTTCCTGCCACCCGTTATAAACGTTTGAGTCTCCCAGTCTATATCTGGTAAATTAAAATCTCAACCCAGAACTATAACATGGTCGGGAAATCTAATCGAAATATTTTCCAAATTTTCCTTCAGGTGCTCTGCCTCAACAGCTGCTGAGCCAGGGGGCCTATAGAGGCATCCAATTGCGATGTTTGAGCCTGCTTTAACCGTGACCTTCACCCAAATTATTTCACATTTCCTTCAATAACATTGCACTTCTTATTGCTATAAACACGCCTCCCCCTTCACTGTCCAGCCTGTCTGCGGTATACATTTAAATCTGAGTTTAGAATTTCATTACTGTTTACATCTGGTTTCAGCCAACTTTCCGTGTGCCGGCCGACTATAGCAGGTGAGCAGCAGATACAACATTCCTATTACAGCCGGGCACTGTGGCCGAGCGGTTCTAGGCGCTACAGTCTGGAACCGCGCGACCGCTACGGTCGCAGGTTCGAATCCTGCCTCGGGCATGGATGTGTGTAATGTCCGTAGGCTAGTTATGTTTAAGTTGTTCTACGTTATAGGGGAGAAGAGGAGTTTGTGGCAAAACTTGACAAGAAGAAGGGATCGGTTGGTAGGGCATATTCTGAGGCATGAAAGGATCACAAATATAGCATTGGAGGGCAGCGTGGAGGGTAAAAATCGTAGAGGGAGACCAAGAGATGAATACACTAAGCAGATTCAGAAGTATGTAGGTTGTGGTAAGTACTGGGAGATGAAGAAGCTTGCACAGGATACAGTAGCATGGGGAGCTGCATCAAACCAGTCTCAGGACTGAAGACCACAACAACAACAACAACAAGTTATAGGGGACTGTTGATCTCAGAAATTAAGTCCCATAGTGCTCAGAGCCATTTGAACCAAATTTCTGTCCCTAGTACTATGTGGGCATTGTGACCGTTTATTAATGAGAACATTTCTGAGACCTTTCTATAGGCGCTCCTGCAGTTTACTATTACCACATTAATGTTGTTATTCCCTGTTGCGTTTTGCCTACTACTACCTTGGGTCTCACACGATCGCTGTTTCCGGAATCCATGTTGATTCCTACATAGCAGATTCTGGGTTTCCAAAAACGACATGATACTCTAGCAAAAAACATGCTCTAAAATTCTACAACAGATCGACGTCAGAGATATAGGTCTATAGTTTTGCGCATCTGCTCGACGACCCTTCTTGAAGTGCGGTTCTTCGTTAATGTGTTGGTCGGTGTTGTTGGGGACTGTTTAATTGGGCCGTATCTGCTACCTAGGTCATTAAATGGCAGGCACTATTACAATTTTCTTGCCAGAGAATTGCCAGAATTGCTAGAAAACGTCCCGCTCCCTGCAAGACAACGCATGTGGTTCCAGCATGACGGGGCGCCTGCACATTTCAGTCGTCGTGTGCGTCGATTCCTGGACCGACGGTTCCCAGAAACGTGGACTGGCAGAGGTCGTCCTGTACCATGGCCTGCTCGATCCCCAGATATGTCCCCTCTGGACTTTTTTGTTGGTTTGATTAATTTGTCGCCAGAGAAATCTTTCTCTACTGGTTTAAATACTCTTCATAGGAAAAAATTACATTAGGGAAAAATATTTGTTTTGATGTCCTCTACAACCTCCCAGAATTTGTCTGTTTGAATACTTTTCACCCTGTACTACAGCATCATCCGCAAAAAGCCTCAGCGAACTTCCGATGTCATCCACAAGGTCATTTATATATATTGTGAACAGCAACAATCCTACGACACTCCCCTGCGGCACACCTGAAATCACTCTTACTTCGGAAGACTTCTCTCCATTGAGAATGACCTGCTGAGTTCTGTTATCTAGGAACTCTTCAATCCAATCACACAATTAATCTGATAGTCCATATTCTCTTACTTTTTTCATTAAACGACTGTGGGGAACTGTATCAAACGCCTTGCGGAAGTCAAGAAACACGGCATCTACCTGGGAACCCGTGTCTAGTCTCCAAAAATGGTTCAAATGGCTCTGAGCACTATGGGACTTAACATCTTAGGTCATCAGTCCTCTAGAACAGAACTACTTAAACCTAACTAACCTAAGGGCATCACACACATCCATGCCCGAGGCAGGATTCGAACCTGCGACCGTACAGTCGCGCGGTTCCGGACTGAGCGCCTAGAACCGCGAGACCAACCCGGCCGGCTGTCTAGTCTCCAGTAAAGTAATTATACTGGAACGTAAAACGTGTTCCAAAATTCTACAACTGATTGACGTTAGAGACATAGGTCTATAGTTCTGCACATCTGTTCCACGTCCCTTCTTGAAAACGGGGATGACCTGTGCCCTTTTCCAACCTTTTGGACCTCTACGCTCTTCTAGAGACCTACGGTACACCGCGTACTCTGTGTAAAATCGAACTGGTATCCCAACAGGTCCAGCGGCCTTTCCTCTTTTGAGGAACTTTAATTGTTTTTCTGTCCCTCTGTCATCTATTTCTACATCTACCATTTTGTCATCCTTTGTTTCAGTGCCATTTTGGTCACAGAGTGTCTGGAAATTTAATTTTGATCCACCTACCGCTTTGACATAAGACCAAAGTCTCTTAGGGTTTTCTGCCAAGTCAGTACATAGAACTTTACTTTCGAATTCATTGAACGGCTCACACATAGCCCTCCTCACACTGCATTTTGCTTCGTGTAATTTTTGTTTGTCTGCAAGGCTTTGACTATGTTTATGTTTGCTGTGAAATTCCCTTTGCTTCCGTAGCAGTATTGTAACTCGGTTGTTGTACCACGGTGCCTCTTTTCCATCTCTTACGATCTTGCTTGGCACATACTTATCTAATGCATATTGTACGATGGTTCTGAACTGTGTCCACTGATCCTCAACACTATCTGTACTTGAGATAAAACTTTTGTGTTGAGCCGTCAAGTACTCTGAAATCTGCTTTTTGTCACAGAAACATCTTCCAACCTTTTTCAATATTTCTATTTACGGCTGAAATCATCGATGCAGTAATCGCTTTATGATCACTGATTCCCTGATCTGCGTTAACTGTTTCAAATAGTTCGGGTCTGTTTGTCACCAAAGTATCAAATATGTTATCGCCACGAGTCAGTTCTGTGTTTAACTGTTCAAGGTAGTTTTCAGATAAAGCACTTAAAAAAATTTCACTGGATTCTTTGTTCCTGCCACCCGTTATAAACGTTTGAGTCTCCCAGTCTATATCTGGTAAATTAAAATCTCAACCCAGAACTATAACATGGTCGGGAAATCTAATCGAAATATTTTCCAAATTTTCCTTCAGGTGCTCTGCCTCAACAGCTGCTGAGCCAGGGGGCCTATAGAGGCATCCAATTGCGATGTTTGAGCCTGCTTTAACCGTGACCTTCACCCAAATTATTTCACATTTCCTTCAATAACATTGCACTTCTTATTGCTATAAACACGCCTCCCCCTTCACTGTCCAGCCTGTCTGCGGTATACATTTAAATCTGAGTTTAGAATTTCATTACTGTTTACATCTGGTTTCAGCCAACTTTCCGTGTGCCGGCCGACTATAGCAGGTGAGCAGCAGATACAACATTCCTATTACAGCCGGGCACTGTGGCCGAGCGGTTCTAGGCGCTACAGTCTGGAACCGCGCGACCGCTACGGTCGCAGGTTCGAATCCTGCCTCGGGCATGGATGTGTGTAATGTCCGTAGGCTAGTTATGTTTAAGTTGTTCTACGTTATAGGGGAGAAGAGGAGTTTGTGGCAAAACTTGACAAGAAGAAGGGATCGGTTGGTAGGGCATATTCTGAGGCATGAAAGGATCACAAATATAGCATTGGAGGGCAGCGTGGAGGGTAAAAATCGTAGAGGGAGACCAAGAGATGAATACACTAAGCAGATTCAGAAGTATGTAGGTTGTGGTAAGTACTGGGAGATGAAGAAGCTTGCACAGGATACAGTAGCATGGGGAGCTGCATCAAACCAGTCTCAGGACTGAAGACCACAACAACAACAACAACAAGTTATAGGGGACTGTTGATCTCAGAAATTAAGTCCCATAGTGCTCAGAGCCATTTGAACCAAATTTCTGTCCCTAGTACTATGTGGGCATTGTGACCGTTTATTAATGAGAACATTTCTGAGACCTTTCTATAGGCGCTCCTGCAGTTTACTATTACCACATTAATGTTGTTATTCCCTGTTGCGTTTTGCCTACTACTACCTTGTCGCGTCTCAGGAGGCGTCTTGTCGGGCCTAGGGAGGGAATTCTCTCAGCTAAAATCCCACATGTGCACTCCACACGTACTCTGCTACCCTTGTAGCCGCTTCCTGCGTGTAGTGCACGCCTGACCTATTGACGAGGACCCTACATTTCTCCACCCGATAGCGGAGGTCGAGAAATTTGCACCCCAGATCGCCGCAGGATCGTCTGAGCCTCTGGTTTAAGCCTTCCACTCGGCTCCAAGCCAGAGGACCGCGATCGGTTCTGGGAACGATACTACAAATAGTTAGCTCTGATTCCAACTCGCGAGCGAGGCTTTCCGCCTTCACCAATTCCGCCAGCCGCCTGTACGAACTGAGAATGACCTCTGAACCCAGACGGCAGGAGCCATTGGTGCCGACATGAGCAACAATTTGCAGTCGGGTGCACCCAGTGCTCTCTATCACCGCCGGCAGGGCCTCCTCCACATCTCGGATGAGACCCCCCGGCAAGCAGACAGAGTGAACACTGGCCTTCTTCCCCGACCTTTCCGCTATTTCCCTAAGGGGCTCCGTCACCCGCCTAACGTTGGAGCTCCCAATAACTAATAAACCCCTGCCCCTGTGTGCCTGCTCTGACCTTGCTAAAGGAGCAGCCCCATGTCCACTCACAGGCAGAGCGGGCGAGGCCACGCCTCGTGCAGCGCGAATGCCGCTGAACCCACCACTCCCCTTGGGGAGAGGGTGGCATCCGCGAAGATGTCTCGACAGCAGGGACTGTGGGCAAAGCATGTAACACCTGGGGTGTACCATGCGACGCACCAGACTCCCTACTGCCGCTACACTCAGAGGCAGCAGCCTGCAGACGGCTGACCGCGGCCATCAGCACGTTCAGCTGTTCGCGAACAGTGGCCAGCTCCTCCTGTGGCTGTACACAGCAGTCTCACATCCTATCCATCCTAAGAAATCAAAAATTTACTGTAGAGAGTTAATCTTTTTTAACTAGACTGCTAATTCACTAAAGGCGGCTTATAGCTGTCTAAACTGTGGTTGCTAGTCACTTCTTGTTGGAAACAACGAAAATAAGCACTACCTGTCACTGAACTGAATTCAAAACAAAAACGAAATCTATGGAACACTATTACTAGTACTCGAAAATTAAAGCTTTCTAAAAGCAAAAACACACGGAAAAAGAAGTGACAAGTAAGAAAAACACAGTTAATACTTAAATTTGCGTAGCTTGCTGCACAGCAGATTTGAAGCAGACGGCAATTGATTTGAAATGCTCCACTCTTATGCAACTACTTTCCTCGTGGCTACGTGCAGTGTTAGAGAACCATTTATGTCGTAAATTACCGTAGTGTGCACGTACAGACTGTAAAACGTTTGTTAGCTGCTGTGGATATTCTGTTTTTCTCATAATTGTCCACAGTTTCTTTCCGTCAGTATTACTAATAGAATTAATGAATGCTAAATAAGTTTCCTTATTATAATCTCTCTGTTTTTAGATTATTTGTTTAATTATAAAGACTGAATGTGTTGTCGAACTGTACCCCCCCCCCCCCTCTCCCTATCAGCTGATCCGTTCTTCTAGTCAAGTGCCTCCTCATTAGTTATGTGACCTACTCATCTAATCTTCAGCATTCTTCTGTAACACCACATTTCGAAAACTTCTATTCTCTTCTTGTCGAAACTATTTGTCGCCAGTGTTTCACTTCCATAGCTGCCTACACTCCACACAAATACTTTCAGAAAAAGACTTCCTGACACTGAAATCTATACTCGATGTAAACAAATTTATCTTCTCCAGGAACGCTTTCCTCGTCATTGCCAGTCTACGTTTTACATCCTCTCTACTTCGACCATCATCAGTTAATTTGCTCCCCAAATAACAAAACTCATCTACTGCTTTAAGTGTCTCGTTTCCTAATCTAACTCCCTCAGCATCACCTGATTTAATTCGACTACATTTCATTATCATCGTTTTGCTTTTGTTGATGTTCGTCTTATATTCTCCTTGTAAGACACTGTCCATTCCGTTCAACTGCTCTTCAGGGTCCTTTGGTCTCTCTGACAGAATTACAATGTCATCGGCAAACCTCAAAGTCTTTATTCCTTCTCCGTTGATTTTAATTCCTACTTCAATTTTTTTTGTGTCCCTTACTGCTTCCTCAATGTACAAATTGAATAATTTGGGAATAGGCTACAAATGTTCAAATATGTGTAAATTCCTAAGGGACCAAAGTGATGAGGTCATTGGTCCCTAGGCTTACACACTACTTAATCTAACTTAAACTAACTTACGCTAAGAACAACACACACACCCAAGCCCGAGGAAGGACTCAAACTTCCGACAGGGTGAGCCGATCGAACCGTGGCATGGCGGCTGCGACCGATCAGCTACCACGCTCGGCTGAGAGGCTAAAACCCTGTGTCACTCCCTTCTCAACCACTGCTTCCCTTTCATACCCCTCGACTTTTATAATTGCCGTCTGGTTACTGTAAATAGCCTTTCGCTCCCTGTATTTTACCCCTATCACCTTCAGAATTTCAAAGAGATTATTCCAGTCAACAATGTCAAAAGCTTTCTCTATGTCTTCAAATGCTAGAAACGTAGGTTTGCCTTTCTTTAACCTATCTTCGAAGATAAGTCGTAGGGTCAGTATTGCCTCGCGTATTCCAAAATTTCTACGGAATCAATTCTGATCTTCCCCGAGGACGGCTTCTACCTGTTTCTCCATTCGTCTGTAAAGGATTCGTGTTAGTATTTTGCAACGGTGACTTATTAAACTGTTATATAAGTTGTGATGAAAGTAGTTATATTATCTTGGCTTGTGAACATGCTTTTGTAATAGCTCCAGTTTTCCAGACAACATTATATAATTACAATAATCTATTTTATAGTAGGGTGCCACCATATCTCATACGTTTAGCGTTTGTGCCGTCCATACAAGTAACTTATTCTTTGTGGAGGTAACAGCTGCTCTTCATTTATCCGTACGTAAATCGTCTACATATCCTATTTAAATTTCATCCTCTTAATTCACTGTGGAGCATGTTTCTTCATTCGACAAGTCCTTGCAATGTTTTATTTATTCCGCTTGTGGATGTTGCTTATTTGAGCATTTTCCTTTTCTGTTTGATTGAGTATTTTCATTGTTTTGTAAGCTATCATTTCCGTTCCGTGAATATAGTCGTCTATTATGCTTATGAAGCCATTCTAGAATTGTTGATGAGCTCGTTTCACTGTTCGTTTTGCTGGATTTCTCTCTTGTCTGTAAATCTTATGATTTCCTGTAAGACTGAGGTTGAGACTGAGATCATTAAGATAAGCGTCTTACTTTTTCTTTGTAACTTTGTCATTCTGGTATCCACATTTTTTATTCTTCTTTCCTTGTCATCTTTTCCTTTTTTCCTAAAGCTTCTTCAGCTGCTTTCTTAACTGTAGTTTCTATGTTTTTGATTTCCTTCTCTATTTCTTCCGCATCATCAGTCCGCTCTAGTTCTTGGTTAAGTTTCCTTTGGTACAGGTCACGTACGCTATGTTCATTTAGTAATTATAATTTGTAGATGTAATCCTTCATCTTTTCTTCTGCTAACTTTTTGTTCTTCCTCCAGTTTATTACACATCTATTTCAGATAACATCAAGAAATGGTCAGAACTCATGAAATATGCCGCTCATATTTTACCTTCAAATATCTCATTAATAATAATGTAGTCAATAACAGAGTTGAATCGTCCAGCTTACTAGGTGCATTTATATCTTTTATGTGGTAGAAAGTATTGGTTGTCTTTAGTTTGTTAAAAGAAAGTCTTCCACTGTTTTTTTATGATATTTTCTCCCATATTTCTCACAATCTTTGGAATAGATTTTGTCCCTTCCCTTACCTTTAAATCTGGCGTGAATATTATTTGATGCTTATTGTTATACATGCGCAAAACAGATCGAATTTTGTCATAGAGCTGTATAGGCTCCTCTTTGTTTTCTTTGTCACGTGGATTGCAATGATTGTTAAATTTTATCTCTCCTCGTTGACAGTTAAAACTATAATTGCTTCGTTTATATGAATACACCATGTGAACAAAAGTATCCGGACACCTGGCTGATAATGACTTGCCGGCCAGTCTTCCCAAGCGGTTCTAGGCGCTTCAGTCTAGAAACGCGCGACGGCTACGGTCGCAGGTTCAAATCCTAGCTCGGGCATGGAGGTGTGTGATGTGCTTAGCTTAGTTAGGTTTAAATAGTTCTAAATTCTAGGAGACTGATGACCTCAGATGTTACGTCCCATAGTGCTCAGAGCCATTTGAACCATTTGAAAATGACTTAACAGTTCGTGGCGCCAGTATGGTGTTGGCTCACTCTTAGCTTTGATGACAGCTTCCACTCTCGTAGCCATACGTTCAGTGAGGTGCTGGAAGGTTTCATGGGAAATGGCAGCCCATTCTTCACGGAGTACTGCACTTAGGAGAGGTATCGAAGTCGGCATTCCAAAATGCTCCAAAGGTGTTCTATAGCAGTCAGGTCAGGACTCTGTGCAGGCCAGTCCATTACATGGATGTTATTGTCGTATAACCACTCCTACACAAGCCGTGCAATATGAACAGATGCTCGATCGTGTTGAAAGATGCAGTCGCCATCCCCGAGTTCCTCTTCAACAGTGGGAAACAAGAAGGTGTTTAAAATATCAATCTAATCCTGTGCTGTGATAGTGCCACGCAAAGCAACAAGGGGTGCAAGCCCCCTCCATGAAAATCACGACCACACCATAACCCCACCACCTCCGAATTTTATTCTTGGCACTACACACACTGGCAGGTCATGCTCACCGGGCATCGGATAGCCACATTGTGTACCGTGATCCGTCACCCCACACAACGTTTCTTCACTGTTCAACTGTCCAATGTTATCGCTTCTTACACCAAGCGAGGCGCCGTTTGACATTTACCGGCGTGATGTGTAGCTTATGAGCAGCCGCTCGACCATGAAATTCAAGTTTTCTCACCTTCCGCCTAACTGTCATAGTACTTGCACTGGATCCTGATGCAGTTAGGAATTCCTGTGTGATGGTCTGGATAGATGTCTGCCTATTACACATTACGACCCTCTTCAACTGTCGGCGGTCTCTGTCAGTCAACAGACGAGGTCGGCCTGTACGCTTTTGTGCTGTACGTGTCCCTTCACGTTTCCACATCACTATCACATCGGAAACAACAGTGGACCTAGGGACGTTTAGGAGTGTGGAAATCTCACGTACAGACTATGACGCATGTGACATCCAAACACCTGACCACTTTCGAAGTCCGCGACTTCTGCGGACCGCCCCATTCTGCTCTCTCACGATGTCTAATGACTATTTGAGGTCTCTGATATGGAGTACCTGGCAGCAGCACAACGCACCTAATATGAAAAAAATATGTTTTTGGTGGTGTCCGGATACTTTTGATCGCGTAATGTATATCCTGTAATTCTATTTTTCCACCTCTTATGTCTATAAATGAGTACGCCTTTGGTTGCTCTCATCTGTTCTCGTGTATCGCTGTATGATATCGATTATTCTCTTATATAGGCCTACTCGTTATCCAATAGTTTTTTCTTTGTTTCTGTTAAGGAAGCTGTATCAACCTTGGCCACCTTTCCTTCTTTTTTTGCAAATCCTACGATTTTCATATTACTGCCTCAGCTGTATTAGCAATCCATTTGTGCTTAACCTTTCTTATCGCTGGGTTCGCTATCTGTAGGCCTATATCTGACCATAATACGAGGCTGCTTACGGCACTAGTAATAAATGGCAAAATTCACCTGGCAGTCTTACGAGTGTTTTGCAAGTATATTTGGATAGTAGTGCTGCAACTTTGCGGACTATCAACATATTCGATTGTATTCTAAGGGTTTAACTTACCTAAGGAGCCTGGCAACCTTACTTATAACTGGAGATGAAGAGAAAAACGGCATGATAAGGACAGAGTTAGGGTGGGAGAGAGTGACCAATAACCCGTTGTGGGAAACACCAGTTTCTTCCATTCGGTCTGTCTGGCTTGGTGAACCTTCTGGTAGCTACGCTAGCGCCGGCATATCCCTCCGGATCCGAGGTACGCAAATTTCCTTGCCTGTATTGACAGTGTTACGATACAGTGCTGTCCCCTGAGGAATAATATCATACAATGATTTTTTTTGTATTTCGCTTGCCAGAGTTCTGAATCTATTTAGTGTTACTTTCCCTTACCACTTACGAATTTCCTCGCTGCCTGCTTTCTTCTTTAGATAAATGTTGCAAAATTTTCTTTTAAAATTTGGATCAACTGGATTACTAAAAAACTTGTAATTCCATACAATCATTTCACTAATCCAAACCCACAAAAAAAAATCTACAAGAATGTTGCAACATACAGGGTGACAATTATTAAACCATATGAAAAAACATAAATTAGTTACAAACTACGGCGTGCACACACTTTACTCAATATGTAAACCTCACTACAGATATTCGGATTTAGGTTATGACATTTCCGATATACCTGCCATAATTGGTGACGATGTGGTGCAGACGAATAGCCAAATTCTGCATGACCCGCTGAAGTGTCGGATATCGATGTTGTAGTGACCTCCTGAATGGCTTTCAGCTCAGCAATGATTTTGAGCTATTGCTGTATACCTTGTCTTTAATGTAGCCCCACAAAAAGGTGACCGATCCGGAGAATATGGTGGCCAATCGAGGCCTCTGAGTACCCCAGAGCCTGAATGTGGGCCCCAAAGTGTTCCTCCAGGACATCAATCTTCTGCTTCCGTGGCGTAGAGCTCCGTCTTGCCTGAACCACATCTTGTCGGAATGAGGTTCACTCTGGGTAATGGGGTAATGGGGATGAAGTCATATTCCAAAAACTTCACGTACCTTTCGGTAGTGACCGTGTCATCAAGGAATATCGCACCGATTATTTCGTGGCTGGAAATCTGCACACAACACAGACTTCTCGATAGCGAGATGCCGATTCTCAATCCCCCAAACGCACCAATTTAGTTACTGACGAACCCATCCAAACGAAAGTGGGCTTCGTCGCTAAGCCAAAGCATACATGCGAATAGTGATTCCCACCATTCCCTGCGGCCAGCGTCCAACCGTGCTATTTGAATGTCTTAACGCAAACCGTTCAGAAGTTTTGACGATGGTATTTCATACAGTTCAATAATTGTCGTCCTACGCATCTAAACAAGAAAGCAGCCGACAAGGAAATTCGCAAGTACTATGGGTTAGTGCTGCTCTCCATCATTATACTGCGTCTCAGAATTTAGAAGTAACTCCAAATGTATCTCTAACCAGCGAAAAGATTTGTCTTAGGTCTAAATACAAAGTGTGCGCAAGGACCTGATGCTCACAAGGTAGTTGGTGCTGATTTGGGAAACCAAGCCCAGACTTTCAGGACCTCTGTCTTACATTATTTAAGGGAACATAGCAACCAGCCACATTTTACATAAATTTATTTATGTCAAGATGTGTGGGTTTCATCCAATTTCTATTGGCCCTTCGCGTGTTATAGGTAACATAAATATTTAGAAATAGTGCTCTTCGCAATGAGATTTGCGTATTGCAGTGTCTCCAGTTGCCAGATATTGAAATGTTCAGTATTACATTGATGTAATATCAGCTAGCCCAACTTCACCGCACACATGTGTCAGACTTTTGTATAAAGCCAGGAATCATGCTCAAAAGGATTTAGAAATTGATTTTTCTCATTCGAAAATTATTTTAGATCGAAACGTAGACCTCGCAAGGCAGCATTCTTATTAGCGTATTGGATGTCCCAAAACGATTCCTACGAGATACTCATTTCCATACCCAACGTTTGTGGATCCGGTTTTTCGTCAACGCCACTATAAGGTCTTCCGATAAAAGCTGCGCAACTGGTGCACGAATAATTTAACTTATCGCCATCTTGAATGCCGCTTAATTGCCGTTGCGAATTTTGAAGCGTGGAAACTCCGACTTGCGTGTAAGGGTATTGGTGAACGGATGTACTTATAAGTAATTCATGCCTGAGGAAACCCGGTTTACAGCTGATGTAAATGGGCAAGGAATCCAGCATACTTAATTTGGCTCCAGACAGCTGTCGGGATGATTTTCATTGTGCGAAGAAACGTAGGTGGACGATGATTTTACGGCTGCCTTGTGGAAGGCAGGCTCCTTAAAATCTACTCACATTAAAAGCACTAAATGTGAATTAGATACGTAGGAAATCTTTGTGACTATCCTTGGGTCCAGAAACTTGTGGAACTCGGTAGCTGCCGAGAAAAGAAATTTGTCAGATGTTGACTTTATGGTAGCCCTGTGAAAGACAGTATGAGAATGGATTCATGGCTGCTTTGTAAAAAGCAAGAATCAAGCGACAAATCGTCAACACAGTACTAAAGAGGATATGATGGCGTAATGTGTCACGAAGCCCGGATGTCTTTACACATACTTTATTGACCTTTGGCATTAACGATTTAGCCAGAGAAGTGACGTCTGGATTTCTGCAGGACAACAAAATAGTGGAAAAAAGAGAGCAAAAAACAACGATCGGTTTCCGCGGTACACAACGAGAATGCACGACGGCATTGGAAATTCCCGCACCGGCTGTTTCTTCTCGTCGAGTGACCCCTGCAGCCGTGACGAGGGGCAGGTCCCACGGGGGTTGCGTGCCACCCCTGTTCCTCACCCACCCCCGCCCCAGCCGTTGCTCTGGCCCCCTTGAGCTTTACGCCGCTGAGGCTCCTAATGAATGGAGGGTTCCCAGATGAAGGGATGCGCCCGTCCGTCGCGCGGCTTCGATTTCTCCCCCCCCCCTTTCAACCCCTCAGCGCCTTTCTAACAACGCGGAGTGGAGCCGCGTCACAACCAAAGCGGATTACCCCGAAAAGCGATTACCGCTCGTTATTTCTGCTTGTCAGCTGCAAAATTGATTTCGGGCGAGATTTAAATAACGCCGCCTGCGAAAATAAAGTCCGCTCACCGCGGACGGTATCACGATCTGCATCGGGCGCGACAGGCTGTGGTGACGTCATAGACGCAGCGCGTGAGCCGACAACCGGCGTCACCGCACTGGGCCGCAGCTGATCCAGAGGAACCCACGCTGCTTCACCCGTATCAACACTGTGAACGACATGGGGTCGTCTCTCTGTAGATTATTCTCGTCAGAAAAGACTTTTATAACGTGCAATATGGTTAGTGGTCTACCTCGATCAGTCTTCCACAACTATTCGAACTTGCTAGTATGTAATAGCATTACCATTGTCTATCAGTCCTTATAAACTGCCGGAAGAAAATGTGACACCCTCAAGGACAATGTCATTTTATTGACAAGTGACGATGACGGAGTCTATCATCTTAGCAGTATGTCAAAGCACATTCAGACCAAATGAAACACACTTGTCACAGTAATGAGTGCCCGAACTGCCGCATGAAAACACAGTGAGCCCTCATTTGGTGTCAAAACACGTGTTTCTTTATAGTCAGTATCGCCATTAGACTGTTTTTTATTTGCAGTGTTACATTTACACGATCATGATTTCGGCTTCAAAGTGACATTATCAAGTGCTTTAAGTGTTATACAGTGCCTAAGATGGCATACTGTCGTATTTAAAATACACTATTAGACACATTGTCTAAGGGTCGATATTTCTGGTAAAGCCTACTGCTTTATCACTGAGTATACTACCTTGACTGAAGATGATTATGCAGGTGCAGTCAGATGTGGGTTAAATTAAATTAAAGAAGTGGCAGTTATGGCAGTTGGGAGACTTATACCAAATAAATTTATAAAAGATGGTACTGATCACCAATGGTACATA
Organism: Schistocerca serialis cubense; assembly: GCF_023864345.2. Classification (NCBI taxonomy): domain Eukaryota; kingdom Metazoa; phylum Arthropoda; class Insecta; order Orthoptera; family Acrididae; genus Schistocerca; species Schistocerca serialis. The sequence goes on along the minus strand of NC_064638.1, from coordinate 168,062,101 downwards.
AGCCGTGTAAAAACACTGTTCCACAGGCAGCGAAAACCGCATGCCAAATATATGTTGTTTTGGTCTTCAGTCCTGAGACTGGTTTGATGCATCTCTCCATGCCACTCTATCCTGTGCAAGCTTCTTCATCTCCCAGTACGTACTGCAGCCTACATCCTTCTGAATCTGCTTAGTGTATTCATCTCTTGGTCTCCCTCTACGATTTTTACGCTCCACGCTGCCCTCCAATACTAAATTGGTGATCCCTTGATGACTCAGAACATGTCCTACCAACCGATCCCTTCTACTGATCAAGTTGTGCCACAAACTTCTCTTCTCCCAAATCCTATTCAGTACTTCCTCATTAGTTATGTGATCTACCCATCTAATCTTTAGCATTCTTCTGTAGCACCAATTTTCGAAAGCTTCTATTCTCTTCTTGTCCAAACTATTTATCGTCCATGTTTCACTTCCTTACATGGCTACACTCCATACAAATACTTTCAGAAACGACTTCCTGACACTTAAATCTATACTCTATGTTAACAAATTTCTCTTCTCCAGAAACGCTTTCTTTGCCGTTGGCAGTCTACATTTTATATCCTCTCTACTTCGACCATCATCAGTTATTTTGCTCCCCAAATAGCAAAACTCCTTTACCACTTTAAGTGTCTCATTACCTAAGCTAATTCCCTCAGCATCACCCGACTTAATTCGACTACATTCCATTATCCTCGTTTTGCTTTTGTTGATGTTCATCTTATATCTTCCTTTCAAGACACTATCCATTCCGTTCAACTGCTCTTCCAAGTCCTTTCCTGTTTCTGACACCCAACCACTGCTTCCCTTTCATGTCCCTCGACTCTTATAACTGCCATCTGCTTTCTGTACAAATTGTAAATAGCCTTTCGCTCCCTGTATTTGACGCCTGCCACCTTCAGAATTTGAAAGAGAGTATTCCAGTCAACATTGTCAAAAGCTTTCTCTAAGTCTACAAATGCTGGAAACGTATATTTGCCTTTTCTTAATCTAGCTTCTAAAATAAGTCGTAGGGTCAGTATTGCCTCACGTTGAGAGGTGGCATGAGCCCCCTCTCATATTTCTATCTTACGATTTTCGTCTCTAATTGCGTGCGGTGAAAAGTTGCTATTCCTTCCCACGCGGACTTCCCACGCAGCGTCTCTCGTCACCCGGGTGGTCCGGTGACAGGCGGGCTCTGTTGATTACGAGAGAGTTAAGGCGACGGGTGTGAGGCAGTCGAGTGAATGCTTTCCAGACGCCGACATTGTCAAAAGACACGCCCGGAGGGGCCTGAAGTAGCGGCTGGGCTAGAGGTTCCGTTACTTCGCAGAAACTTAGCGAAAACACTTTCTGGCGGGCTACCAGCGAGGCGTGGGAATGACTTGTGTACCCAGGCAGTTGTGGCGGGAAAATTCCCGCGCTTACTGCAAAATAGTAACTGTGATTGGCTTGCTCAGGGCATAGCTCCGTGACGTAGCAAAATCAGCGCAGAAATTGGCGCCAAGAATCTCCATTGGTGGAATGGTAGTGGTCTGGCAATGGAGTGGAATTTTCCGCCGGTTTTCGAGTTGCTGATTGGAACGTTTACCACGGCCACTGTCGTGGGGGCGGGAATGTTCGGTGTTCGGCATGTACTGGTGCTCTAGGGTAGTCGGCTCTCGCCTTTCAGTCTAGGACGTCGAAGCAACCAGCCCTCGCCTCCGGTACGCCAGATCGTGTTCTGGCAGTTAAGAAGACAGTTTGGTAATGTATGTCTGCAGCACCGGCAGATAGGGATTTTCCTAGGTGATAATCAGAGCCCAGCAGATTGCGCCTGTTCGTCTTTTTCTAACTTTGTTCTGTCTTGAGTAGCAGCAATTAATGTTGGGTTAGCTGTGTGTCTCTCTTAAGATCTGAGTGGCAAGGAATTGGCTCCACATACCATTTCATCATAAACCTCAGAATCTAGTTTAGGGACAACTTCACCTTCACAGTGTTTGTTTGTGTAATCCAATTTGAGCCAATTTGATGTATTATAAATGTTTCATGTGTTTTTGTTTATTATTTTGTGTTTAGTCTTAATAAATCATATTGTTATTGAAGTGAACTGACAAGGCAGCCAGTCCACAGTGACGGGTGGCCGAAAGAAAGGCATGTGTACACACACACGCCGACGGGCGTCAAGTACTGGAACAGGCTACGTAATTAATGCCATGAAGAAAAGTACGTAGCTGGATTAATACTTATCTTTAATCAATCATTGTGGTACATCGCTCTTGACTATACACAGGAGACTTTAATTACAATCACTGTAAGGCTAATGGCGCCTTACTAGTTCGTAGCCATTAACTTAGCTGAAGGCTATTCTGTCTCTCGGCTAATGAGAGAGAAAGGCTTCGTACATCTAGTAGCTAGCTAGGTCGTCCGTACAACTGGGGCGAGTGCTTGTTCGTATCACGAGACCTGCCTTGTGGTGGCGCTAGGTCTGCGATCACACAGTGGCGACACGGGGGTCCGACATGTACTAAATGGACCGCGGCCGATTTAATCTACCACCTAGCAAGCGTGGTGTCTGGCAGTGACACCACATTCCTCCCCCGCAAATCGGCGAACGGTCGTGACATAAGGCTTCCACCCGCCGTGGGGAGGACCCCATGTTGACGTATGCGATGAGGTGGGGAGCCTAACAACAGGCGAGGCTGTGCCACCCGCACCCGGCCATTCGGTCCGAGGGGATCTAGGGAACGCCTGAAAAGCTAGTCCAGGGTGCACGTCAACATGCGGTGTATGCGCCCGTAATGAGACAGGAGGGGCCGAAGGGTCGACCTCCATTGCGTCGGGGTACCCGACGCGCGATGACGGCATGTGGTCCGGAGCAGGCAAGAGTTCCATGGCGGAGGACAGCTGGTCACGGGAAGCGATCGGCGGCGCGTGACCCAGGGAGGCGCTTGGCGGCTGCAGCGAAGCGTCGAATGTGGGCGGCGCCGGCGGGAGAACAGGCGGCGGCGGCGGCGGCGGCGGCTGCTGCGGCGGCGCGTCGCCATGGGGCAAAATGGAAGGCAGCGTCGGTAACACCTGGGGATGAGGCGAGCCAGTAGATGGGTCCTAAGGGGCGCTGACCGGACGGCACCGTCGCTGAAAGCAGACGGGGAGCGGCAGAACCCGTGCGACGACAGAGGCGCAGCTGATTGAGATGCCGACGCACCTCACCAGAGGCCCCCAAAACCAAATACATCGCGCGGCCGAGGCAGCGAAGAATGCGCCCTGCGAGCCAACGCCGTGAACCTCGATAGTTGTGATAAAATACAACGTCGCCAGGAGCAAAAGCAGGAGTCTGCCGCTGCACAGGAACCTGATGCGGTGGATGCAGCAAAGACATCAAGGTGCGATGAGGACGACCGTGGAGCAACTCAGCTGGCGAGCGACCATCTCGGGGCTGAGAGCGATATGAAGACAAAAAGAGCAACAATGCGTCCTCCCGAGAATGCGACTCTTTCAATTTCAACATCTGTGACTTGAAAGTCCAGACCAATCGTTCAGCGGCACCGTTTGACTGAGGCGAAAACGGCGCGGATGTCAGATGTTGAATACCATTGGCCTGGCAGAATGACTGAAATTCTGCGGACATGAATTGTGGGCCATTGTCGGAAACAATAGTCTGCGGAAGACCTTCAATACAAAAGATAGCAGACAACGCTTGGATGGTGGCAGAGGACGTCGTGGAAGACATCCGGACAACAAAAGGAAAATTACTGAAGGCGTCGACCAGAACCAACCATTGAGCATTCCAGAATGGACCAGCAAAATCAATGTGCAAGCGTTGCCAAGGGGAAGTGGCATTTGGCCATGCAAAGACTTTCCGCGGCGGTGCAGATTGTTGTTCGGCACACGCCATGCAAGAAGAACACATATTCGTAATCGCAGCATCTATTCCGAACCAAGTACAGTGCTGACGAGCAAGTTGTTTCGTTCGCACTATACCCCAATGTCCTTGGTGGAGAAGACGTAAAACAGAGGACTGTAACGAACGTGGGACCACGACTCGGGACTGATCATTATCAGAACGCAACAACAAAACTCCACGTCGAACAAAAAGTCTCTCCTTGTGAGAAAAAAATCGGCGAACCAACGGATCCTCGATCCGAGACTTTGACAAAGGCCGTTGTGTAGCAACAAAACGCAAAACAGTAGCAAGGACAGGGTCAGCCGCTGTGGCTGTAGCTACACGACGAAAATCGATCGGAAACGATTCGACCACTTCATCGGTTTCCGAATCAATGAACATGCAAGCAAGTTCGGAAGAATCGAATGCTTTATCCTCAGCAACAGGCAAACGGGACAACGCATCGGCGTTTCCGTGCTTAGCAGTGGACCGATACAAGATAACGTAGCGGTACTGCGAGAGGAAAATAGACCAGCGAATGAATTTCTGCGCTGTACGTGGAGGTACAGGCTTGGTCGGATGAAAAAGAGATGTCAAAGGTTTGTGGTCTGTGATGATGGTAAAGTGACGACCATACAAGAAATCATGGAACTTAGTAACACCAAACACGAGAGCCAAAGCTTCTTTCTCTATCTGTGAATAATTTCTTTGCACAGACGAGAGCAATTTGGACGCAAAGGCAATAGGGCGATCATGCGAGCCAACTTTGTGCGCAAGCACAGCACCGATCCCGAAATCCGATGCATCTACCATCAACAAAAGGGGTTTCTGGAGATCGAAAGGCGTGATTAGAAAGCGTGATTAGAAAGCAACGCCGATTTCAACTGGCGAAAGGCGCGTTCGCATTCCGTCGTCCAGACGAACGGAACACCTTTACGGCGTAAGCGATGAAGCGGAGCTGAAATGGAAGAGGCATTGCGCATATATTTGTGATAATAGTTAATTTTACCCAACACACTCTGTAGCTGTTTCACATTGCGAGGGGAAGGTAAATCTTGTATGGCACGGAGGTGCTCTGGACTCGGATGTATGCCTTGGGCATTGATGACATGGCCCAGGTATGGTAAGTCACGAGCAAAAAACACACATTTGTCCTTCCTCAAGGGAAGACCATTGTGTCGCAAGACCTGAAATAACGTTCGTAGGTTCGCAAGATGATCTTCTTCTGTCTGTCCGGAGATCACTATATCGTACAGATAGTTTGCTGCAGTAGGGACCGACGCACAAATAGTTTGTAAATACTGCTGAAACAATGCAGGGGCGGATGCACACCTGAACGGCAGTCTTTTGAACCTGTACCATCCAAGATGCGTGTTAACCACCAATACGCGCTGGGATTCGTCGTCCACAGGTATTTGCAAGTACGCATCGGCTAGATCCAACTTTGAAAAATATTTTCCCGGGCACAGTTTAGCAAAAAGATCTTCCGGGCGGGGCAAAGGAAAAGTAGCAGTCACTAGTTGTGGATTCACTGTGGCCTTGAAGTCCACGCAAAGTCTCAATTTGCCGGAAGGTTTTGGCAAAATTACTAAGAGTGAGGCCCAGAGAGAAGCTTGCACACGTTCAATTACACCCTGTGATTCTAGATCGTTTAATGTTCTTGCGACCTCATCACGCAATGCGTGGGGAACATTGCGCGCTCTGAAAAATTTCGGTTGCGCGTTGACCTTCAGTTCCAAATGTGCTTCATAGTTTTCAGCGCAACCTAAGCCCGGTGCAAAAATGTCTGCAAATTCGTCACATAAGCGAGAAACACTGTCTGAAGGCACAGTCTGATTCACTGATAGGACCTGATTTACAACAGACATGTTAAACAACTGAAATAAATCTAGACCAAACAAGTTCACTGCAGTAGAAGAACGAAGAACGTAAAACGACACAAGTTTTGTTTGTCCCTTGTATGTTGCAAGAAGGCTGCACTGTCCTAACACAGGAAGTGTCTGTCCGGAATAACTTTTTAACTGAACATTTGCGGCACGCAACGGAGGTGCGCCCAGTTGTTTGTACGTGTCGTGATTGAGCAATGAAACTGCAGCTCCGGTATCGAGCTGGAATGGTATCACTTTGCCTTCAAAGTCTAAGTGCACAAAAAGTTTATTGTCCTGCTGACGACAAGAGCGACTGTCTCGTGCAATTTGAACAGACACTGGTACAGAATCACTTGCTAATGGACGTGATTTCCGGCGACGTTGACGCACTGTTTTTGTGGGACGAACACAGTCACTGTTAGAGAAAGTGGCACTGGACGAATCGGAATGAACTACATGAATGTCCATGGGCGAAGGTCCACGAGCCTGAGTGTTCGTGGTTCGATTCCGGCGCGAAGCAAAGGGCCTGGAATGATTGTGATTGTCTGATCGTAGCTTTTTCTGGCAAACACTTTGAACATGTCCTTTCCTATTACAGAAAAAGCAAATAGCTTGGCGTGACGGGCAATGTTCACGCGAATGTCTAGTAGCACACCGCGGGCATGATTTCACTACATTTGTGGGCTGGCGCGGCACACCTGGTTTATAACGCGGCGGCAGCTGCGTTTGTTTGCGCGAGGGCAGTTAACCGGGCCGCGCAGCTCGCCCGGCGGGCCGGTTAATGTTACACACTGCTGGCGAAGTTTCAAAAGATTCCTGAGCACAGTCAATTGTGTCTTGTCTATCTAATATGTCGATCACTTGTTGAAGGGAGGGATTAACTAGTTTCAAAATTTGCTCCTGTATGTGAACATCAGAAACGTTCTGTGCAATAGCATCACGTACCATTGTATCTGAATAAGAAAGACCACAGTCACAGTCAAAAGAACACTCCCTAGTAAGTCCTTGCAATGTTGCTACCCACTCCCTATTAGTTTGACCGGCCGTACGTTTTGTACGAAAAAACGTATACCGCTTTGCAACCACATTAACTGTTTCTTTGAAATAGGCCTCCAAAGCAGACAAAATTTCCTCGTAGGACAGAGTTGCTACGTCGCGTCGGGGAAACAATTTCACTATCACACGGTAGGTGGACACACCGACACAAGAAAGCAAAAGCGGCTGCCGCTCATTACCTTGAATTCTGTATGCGGCGAGGTGGAAGGCAAACTGTCGGGACCACTCAGTCCATGTCTCCTGGGTTTGGTCAAACTGGCGAAACTGCGGTGCAACTGCCTGTTGTAGCTGCGGTAGCGGTGAAGCGGCGGCGGCCGCATCGGTGTGCAGCGCACGTTGACCCTGGACGAGCTGTCCAAGAGCATCGAATAACGCTTGCGTCTGCTGATTCTGCAAGCGATAAAATTCGGACAGTACATCTGGCGAAGCCATGACACAAGTAAATGTAAGCAATCAGAAAGAATACTTTAACTCGTCGCCAATGAAGTGGACTGACAAGGCAGCCAGTCCACAGTGACGGGTAGCCGAAAGAAAGGCACGCGTACACACACACGCCGACGGGCGTCAAGTACTGAAACAGGCTACGTAATTAATGCCATGAAGAAAAGTACGTAGCTGGATTATACTTATCTTTAATCAATCATTGTGGTACATCGCTCTTGACTATACACAGGAGACTTTAATTACAATCACTGTAAGGCTAATGGCGCCTTGCTAGTTCGTAGCCATTAACTTAGCTGAAGGCTATTCTGTCTCTCGGCTAATGAGAGAGAAAGGCTTCGTACATCTAGTAGCTAGCTAGGTCGTCCGTACAACTGGGGCGAGTGCTTGTTCGTATCACGAGACCTGCCTTGTGGTGGCGCTAGGTCTGCGATCACACAGTGGCGACACGCGGGTCCGACATGTACTAAATGGACCGCGGCCGATTTAATCTACCACCTAGCAAGTGTGGTGTCTGGCGGTGACACCACAGTTATTTTGGACAGAACTTTCATTCTGTTAATCGGTAGAGCAACCCATCATTTCTCACTACGTGAATGAAACCTTCCTTTTTTTAACTAATTTATCAAATTAAATTATTGCAGGTGCCAAACTCTTTTCTACTCCACTTGCAGGGTTGATTACAGTCAGTTCGCATATATTTTTTAATCCTTGTGCAACAGCAAAAGTCGGAGTTAGAATAGGGGGGCTTAGAGCATCATTTACATGTGTAGATTCTAGAATTTAGTGTTAAATACACTGCTAGCCCCGGCACCTCGCAACGTGTTCCCATATTTCTTTGGAATCCAAACTGATCTTCCCCGAGGTCAGCTTCTGCCTGTTTTTCCATTCGTCTGTAAAGAATTCGCGTTAGTATTTTGCAGCCGTGACTTATTAAACTGATAGTTCGGTAATTTTCACATCTGTCAATAGCTGCTTTCTTTGGGATTGAAATTATTATATTATTCTTGAAGTCTGAGGGTATTTCACCTGTATCATACATTTTGTTCACCAGATGATAGAGTTTTGTCAGGACTGGCTCTCCGAAGGTTGTCAGTAGTTCTAATGGAATGTTGTCTACTCCCTGGGCCTTGTTTCGACTTAGGTCTTTCAGTGCTCTGTCAAACTCTTCACGCAGTATCATATCTCCCATTTCATCTTCATCTACATCCTCTTCCATTTCTATAACATTGCCCTCAAGTACATCGCCCTTGTATAGACCCTCTATATACTCCTTCCACCTGTCTACTTTCCCTTCTTTGCTTAGAACTGGGTTTCCATCTGAGCTCTTGATATTCATACAAGTGGTTCTCTTTTCTCCAAAGGTCTCTTTAATTTTCCTGTAGGCAGTATCTATCTTACCCCTAGTGAGATAAGCCTCAAATATAAAACAACACAAAATCATCAAGGTTGGAGATATTTTACCGATGCTCGAAACTTAACACTGACTCCAATGCGATGGTCTTTTGATAGCTTCCGCCACAAAACTATGCCTCGAAAGATGACACTAATCCAAAGAGATTCTAAATGTGAAGTGCACCAGCTCCAAGACACAATACTTCCATTGCGTTACACCAATGGTAATGTTACCGATGAAAGTGCCACTGAAGTGGTGTTATTAAACGTAGTTTTCCAAAATTCCTTGACTAAAGGAAACGAAGTATAGATTCGAAAATTCGAGTGAAAAACAGCTTCCAGCATGAGTAACTTCGAAGTAGGAATCCTCATTGCGGCGAAGCGGGTTACAGCAGTTAACAAACCCCAGTGTTCCTGTAACGTTCCTTTCAGAGTGTGCTGAGGCACTATCCCCATGCTTGGCAATCATTTACAACCGATTTATAGACGAAAGCCCGTGCCAAATGGTTGCACAATTGCAGAGATCGAACCAGTTTATAAGAAAAAAAATGGAAGTAATCCGATCAATTACAGACCCGTCTCACTGAGGTCGATTTGCAGCAGGATAATAGAACATACACTGGTTCGAGAAATATGAATTACCTTGTCGAAAACGGTCTACTGACACGTAGTTTGCCGGATCCAGAAAATAAGATACGGCCTAGATTAAGCCTGTCCGTTCTTTGTTAGATTATTACTATGCGATATGGAATCCCTACCAGACAGGACTGACAGAAGACACCGAAGAATTTCAAAGAAGGGCAGTTTGTTTTGTACTGACGCGCAGTAGAGGAGAGAGCTAGCTGCAGTAACAATCATTAAAACAAAGGCGTTTTTCGTTGCGGTGAAATCTTTCCACGAAATTTCAGTCACCAACTTTCTGTTCTGAATGTGAAGATATTTTACTGTTGCCAACCAACGAGGACAGGAAGAAACAACAGTCGTAATAATATAAGAGAAATCAGAGCTCGTACAAAATGACTTAAGTACCCACTTTTCCCATTCACTGTTGGAGAATGGAACGGTAAATACATAATCTGAAGGTTGTTCGGAGAACTATCTACTAGGAATTGCAGAGTTATCCTTTAGATGCAGATGAACCCTGCTACTCTAAAAGCTTGCAGGCACAAGTTATCGCTAGTGACATGTCCGGTACATCTCGTTATGCAAGCGTTAAAACAATATGTAATTTTCTGTAATATTGCAGTGCAGCGGTATGCTATACGCTAGACAGCGCGGACACCTCTAGGTCATGTGAAGATAGCTGTTGGGAACCCGTGAAGCGTCCACGACGCCAGTAAACCGTTAGTAGACTCCAGTTATTTACTCAAAATGTTTACGAGCCGTCGTTCTTATGCAGCAGCCCCGGTTGTTGCTAATTCAGCTGCGTGTTTGATTTCAGGTGACGTCCGTAGAGTCAGCTGAGCCTTTGCACGCCCAAGAGATGATGTTAGCGACCCTGGCAACGCGGCGGCTGCCCATCTCGAAGTGGTTCTCTCGTCCCGGCTGCGGAGTGTACTCGGTCCCACTGCGAATTCTACGATGACCCTTGATGAACCGTCCGCTACGTACCAGGTGTCAGTAGGCAAGTGGTTGCTTGATCTCCTCCCTACCCCTGGTATGTTTCAGCAGCCGAAGGCACCTGAGTGTTGAACAGAAACGTGGACCCTAGTAGTCCTTGTTGCTGACGTCAGCATTGATGCGGTACTGACAACACTCCGCGTTGCGGCGTTGTCGGAAGACATTCAGCTTCTCCATCAGTCGGCGGTAGGCGCCGAGTAGCACGAATTTAATCCGATGGAGGTCATCAAGTTGAGTATATCCTCAGCTAGTTCATAGACAGTTCTGGACCATTTAGTACACAGATTCACTGCAGTATCATAATCATGGAATCGAGTTCTATTACTGTGAACGCCATCGATCCCAATTATCGACTCATCACAAGAGCTGTATTTCAAGGGAGTTAGCGTGAAGCTAAGTGGAAAAGCTCAGTTCGTACTAACCGAACGCGCCCTCCTTATTCTGCTAAATTCTCTCAACAGGATGTTAACTGCTGTGTCGGTCCCTCAGTGAGTGCTCTTATGAAATAGATACAGTTTCTTGCAACATGCCTTACGAGCTAACGAATATGCTTGTCTCGCTTCCTTTGATTTTCCGTCCCCTTTTCTGCTGAATGCTTGTTCCTTACTCGGCAGATAGTGCCACCTGCCACATACTGGCTCACTTCTTTCTTCCGCTTCTGTTTCTGGCATGACTTGAATTTGCCTGAGGTAATATGAGTGAGTTTGCATAAAAAATACTTCCTCATTTCTACCCCTTACTATTCTGCTCCGTAGCAATGCAATGTGATTGATACGTGTTACAAGCCGGACACAATGGGAAGGACCAGGCCCCTTTGCGTTTTTCTTTTATCAGTCGTTTATTACATCAGAGAAATACACATTTTAAGACAAAATTTAACTACATGAAATATTGCTCCCAGTAAAGGTTAACATAAGCAGTGACAAAACTTAGTTGTCTTAAGGCAACAAATTTTAAAATGGCTCTGAGCACTATGGGACTTAACATCTGTGGTCATCAGTCCCCTAGAACTTAGAACTACTTAAACCTAACTAACCTAAGGACATCACACACATACATGCCCGTAGCAGGATTCGAACCTGCGACCGTAGCAGTCGCGCGGTTCCGAACTGAGCGCCTAGAACCGCTAGACCACCGCGGCCGGCAACAAATTTTAAGGAGGCAATGTAAGTTTTATATCAATTGAGCTCAAACACGTAGCTAGTGATTGAATCATGACACAGACACTTCAAAATTTCGGTAACAAATAAATAGCGTGAATTTGTACTCACAGTAACTAACTAATCAACAGCCTTGCCACTGAATAAGTAGCAGGCCATTTGGAATGAATTAGCAACACCCCGCAACTAGGGGAGTTAATACCAACAGTCTTTAAATGTCTTGCTCCCCATTAAATAAACAATCTTACAGTAATTAAATGAATAACAAATCAAACACACTACGCTCCACTCAAACTCTTCAGTGGAAGCCAAGCCAAAATGAAGATTCCATTAACTGACTAGCACTGAGGTCACACTAAAGCTCAGCTCTGTATTCCCAGACACACATGGGGCAAACTTACACAAGACAAGATTTTGAAGGAAACACATGAGAAAAAGTGGAGATAACTCGTGGCACTGAAAATTAAGGTACTAGACCGGGGCACAAGGTGGTATACAATGAGACTGCCTTAGTGCAATTTCAGCTCCAAAATATTAATTCAAATGGCCAATTCAAAATTAAGTACACATAAAATAGCATTAATTAATGAGGAGTGACACCAGGTCGCTCGAAGGGATGACAACACTTAATTGAAAAGAGAAATGCCGGAAGGGGCAGTAACATCAAACACCTTCTCCGAGTTTTAACCAGGAGTCACTTACCGCTATACAAGTAAACATTTAACAAAGCACAAGGAAGAAACCCCAAAGAGAAAATTCAAATAAAACCCCCAAAAGTTTATAAAGGACATAGAACCCCAACTACTTAAATTTAAGAGAATTAGCTCTCCCCAAAGGCAGTGAAAACGCCAAGGCCACGCTTAAGAGGCCACCAAAATTGGTTACAAAAGGTCTTATGCATATGCTCCTTTTCTTTAAAGAAACACAAAGCTGCTTAACTTCTACTGGCTTCTGCTGGTCGTTCGGTATGGCTCGTGTAGGATACAACAGGCAGCAACCCAAGCTAGGCGGTCGCAAGACACAGCGATCAAAATCAGGAGAGCAGACAGGCAGGCAGCCAACACATATCCTTCATGCTGAACCGGCAGACCGCGTACAACCAAATCCACATATACGAGGTTGCTTCCCACCTCGTATCTCGCGGCGTCTCAGCAGGTAGCCCGAGAAAACGTCAACTGCCACTCGCCACGCAATTGCAGAAAACAACAAGGCAAGTAACGATAAGAAACATGGGAGGATCAATAATGGACATCCAAGAGACTGGCGCGCCAGTAACGAGCGCCACGGCTCAGTGATCTCAATTCGTTCGTTACTCAATATACACTACTTGCCATTAAAATTGCTACACCACGAACGTGAGCTACAGACGCGAAATTTAACATACAGGAAGAAGATGCTGTGATATGCATATGATTAGCTTTTCAGAGCATTCACACAAGGCTGGCTCTGGTGGCGACACCTACAACGTGCTGACACGAGGAAAGTTTCCAACCGATTTCTCATATACAAACAGCAGTTGACCAGCGTTGCCTGGTGAAACGTTGTTGTGATGCCTCGTGTAAGGAGTAGAAATGCGTACCATCACGTTTCCGACTTTGATAAAGGTCGGATTGTAGCCTATCGCGATTGCGGTTTATCGTATCGCGACATTGCTGCTCGTGTTGGTCGAGATCCAATGACTGTCAGCACAATATGGAATCGGTGGGTTCAGGAGGGTAATACGGAACGCCGTGCGGGATCCCAACGTCCTCGTATCACACTAGCAGTCGAGATGACAGGCATCTTATCCGCATGGCTGTAACGAATCGTGCAGTCACGTCTCGATCCCTCAGTCAACAGATGGGGACGTTTGCAAGACAACAACCATCTGCACGAACAGCTCGACGATGTTTGTAGCAGCATGGACAATCAGCTCGGAGACCATGGCTACGGTTACCTATGACGCTGTATCACAGACAGGATCGCCTGCGATGATGTACTCAACGACGAACCTGGATGCACGAGTGCAAAACGTCATCTTTTCGGATTAACCCAGGTTCTGTTTAAAGCATCATGATGGTCGCATCCGTGTTTGGCTACATCGCGGTGAACGCACATTGGAAGCGTGTATTTATCATCGCCATACTGGCGTATCACCAGGTGTGATGGTAAGGGGTGCCATTGGTTACACGTCTCGGTCACCTCTTGTTCGCACTGACGGCACTTTGAACAGTGGACGTTACATTTCAGATGTGTTACGACCCGTGGTTCTATCCTTCATTCGATCCCTGCGAAACTCTACATTCCAGCAGGATAAAGCACGACTGCATGTTGCAGGTCCTGTACGGGCCTTTCTGGATACAGAAAATGTTCGAATGCTGCCCTGGCCAGCACATTCTCCAGATCTCTCACCAACTGAAAACGTCTGGTCAATGGTGGTCGAGCAACTGGCACGTCACAATACGCCAGTCACTACGCTTGATGAACTGTGGTATCGTGTTGAAGCTGCATGGGCAGCCATCCAAGCTCTGTTTGATTCAATGCCCCGGCGTATCAAGGCCGTTATTATGGCCAGAGGAGGTTGTTCTGGGTACTGATTTCTCAGGATCTATGCACCCAAATTGTGTGAAAATGTAATCACATGTCAGTTCTAGTATAATATATTTGTCCAATGAATACCCGTTTATCATCTGCGTTTCTTATTGGTGTAGCAATTTTAATGGCCAGTAGTGTAGTTCGTGATGGTGAATTTAGAAATAACAAATCTACACTCGCCTCTTTCACAAATATACTTCTTGGCTTGTGTTACCTGACTATCAACTGATTGCAAACAGCCGGCCGCGGTGGTCTAGCGGTTCAGGCGCTCAGTCCCGAACCGCGCGACTGCTACGGTCGCAGGTTCGAATCCTGCCTCGGGCATGGAAGTGTGTGATGTCCTTCGGTTGGTTAGGTTTAAGTACTTCTAAGTTCTAGGGGACTGATGACCAGAGATGTTAAGTCCCATAGTGCTCAGAGCCATTTGAACCATTGATTGAAAACACACACACACACAACAAAGGCGCAAACACATCAAGGACGCACAATATATCTTTATGCAACTGTCGTGAATTCCACGTAAATTACCTAGTGCCACATAAAAAAATAGCAGGGTGGGTCAGGAGGAAAGGTGTATGCTTTGATATGTGGTAGTATTAGTGATTCTGAACAAAAAACTTCATGTGGACATATGCCCTATGGCGAATGGTTTCCAGGCTACAACACATTTAATATCACTTTTGTACGTTATTCTTTAATAACCCGAAAAAAGCACACTTCAATGAAAATTTGTCTCAGTACACAATTAAACTAAATTAAATTTGCTACAAAAAAGATCCTATTTATTTGTTGTCTAGGACTAACAGTTCGCGCGGAGAGATCGCGCGAATATTGAAAATCTCGGGTGCCGCGCGTGCACTGTAGCTTAGGTGCTTTTTGTAGGCTAGTTTGGGGTGGTTTTCCGCCTTGATAGACCACCTGTATCAAAATGTTTGTCTCAACTTCCTCCATACCTCTATATTACTGTCGCGCGTTGTAAACAATAATAATACGGAAAGTAAATAGAAATGTACATTAAAACTGTTCTATCTTGGAAACCACTTGGAATAGGGCATATATAACCATCAAGTTTTTTGTTCAGAATCGCTAATGCTATCACCCTTCAAAACATGTACCTTTTCTCCCTGTTCACGCTGTATACATTTTAGGACTGAGTGCCGAATGCTGTGCAAAAACCCACTCCTACACTAAACAAAATAGTTAATCAGATCCCAGATAGCTGCATAGAAGCACATAATTTGCATGAAGAAATAGGGACATTTCTTATTATATCTGTTCCGTTATAGTGAACGTGGCAGTTGTAGCAGTAAAACGTTTGGTAAAATCCACTTTTGACAGCTATCTATTTTTATTCCTGAATCCGTGACATTTCTATTTCTTGGGGAATGAGGTTGCAGCGAAGGTAGCCGCGATGGGAAGGGATTCTCACAAAGTGAAAATGTTGGTAACAGCAGAAGAGACATGGGCACGAATGATTTTCACAGCGTATTTAATGTTTGTAACATTTACGTAAAAGTGGGAGTGACGTTCGCTGTCCCCTAACGACATCTGAAGGGTCGGTACAAGAGGATTCGCCCATTTTGATTCCTTTGTGTGTATTCCTGTGCCTGGATCTTCACTTCGCCTCTATACATTTCCTGTGAGGCAATACCGGCAGCTGTATCTATCTCGATTTCTACAATCTTTGGCTGTTTGCTTTCAGGGAACAGGCCACTGGAGTCTTCAGCCCTTCTGTTCTTTTTTACAGGGCGAGTCACCTTACACAACGACGCAGAAAATTTCACAGTCGTGACGTGCTATTCTTATTTTTGTTTATAAACAAAAGCACATGCAGATACTCAAGGGTTTTACTTATACAGTATTTAACAACAAGGAAAGTGAACCTTTGAAAATGCCATCCGCTGGTCCTGATGACACGTCAGGAATAATCGTTAAATAAACATCGGCTGAAGATCGCGAGGCAAAATCCAACAGGCAATATGTCAAATGAAAAATGTGGTTTGTAGCACCTAGTGTGCATTGGTCAAACTGAGCAATGTACAATATTACAACGAAACTGAGAGCAGAGGTTATCTGAATAACAAATTCGATTCTCGTAGATTCTTGCAGGACAGCTTACGAAATGTACCCACATATCTTGCCAATTTTACCATCCGTATGAGAATCACCAACAGCATTGTCTCGGTGAAATCAAAAATGTTCACAGAGGGGAGGACAAGGAAATATAGAGAGGGAAATAAGGAGAAAAAGGAAGTTCATAAAGGGAAAAATACAAATGCATAATTTGGCTCTTCGCTTGTGACTGCTACATTTTGTTCGTCTTATCCGTGCTGTGGAGTTGAACCTCCTGATGTTGCTCTTTTCTTCAGATTCCTTCCGCTTATCGACAAGAAACGCCAATGCTTGAAAACTCATTTGTCTCAAATGCTTGGCGGCTGGTTTTGATCGTCACTTTGGCGATTATGAAGCGTTACGTTGATGCAAGGCTTAGCACGAATAACCTCTCTCGCTCAGGGGTTTAATATATAATGTTGCACGCTCTGCAGAGACACAGATGAACCAGTCACTTTTGAGATACGAAAACGTCTACAGCAGGTATTACACTAAGTTTCCTGCAGAACTACCTCTTTTGTGAGCTACGTATTGTAGAGGCATCTGAGTACTTGGTGGATGTTCATGCCAGTATCAGAAGGTTTTGACATACAAGTGGGAAAATTCCGTAGTATTTCAGTCTGCACGTAGGAAGTAATTGTAAAAAATCTGAATTGCTTGTATTTAATCTTGCGATGCCTCGACTGCCGCTTGAGAGAATCGCTTGCTGAATACTCCTTGAAGCGCATGTCCTTTCTAAGCGTTTGAACCGTTTAACTTTTTTTTTTGTTCTGGGCTTTGGACAAACGCTGGAAGGGTTAAGACATTTTATTTTCATTATTTACAGTATTTACGTTAGTGTGTGATACATTTTTATCTGATGCAATTTTAATGAAAGAACATAGAGACGTCTTTAGAATTGTGACATATTCGTAGATTCTCTAGAAACAAGACTGAACGATGTTATTTGCTGTTGAAGACACCTCTGGTACATTTTCAAGCACGGACAAGATCAAAGAAAAACTAGCACTGTATACTTTACAAAATAACTTTGTTCTCAAACATCGTTTTCCCCTCAGACTTGTATTTTCGCACCGAGTTTATTTTCCCTTTCTTAGATTTCTCCTCCGTTCGTGCCATTTCGTCACTTTTCTTCTGACCTTACCAAACGCGTTTGTTGCTGTGCCATAGACTGTATAGTTTTTACGTCACTTATCAATAAACTCGGTATGACGTTTATCCAAATATGGTTGGAGTTGCGTGGCAACTGCTTTTGCAGATAATCCCTTGTCAAGATCTGCTTCTGCTCCAATATAATCGACAGTATCTATTAACTTATATACTTTGTCTCACGATTTTTTTAAAAAAAAGACACATCACCTTCGAATCGACTTTTGTTACTGGGTCATACTACTTGATTTTCATACGATCTTTCTATGACATCAGTTATTCAACTATACAAAATCTTTGAAAGGGTTAATAAGTTTCCTTCAATAACCTTCCAAAAACTTTCCAGAATTCGTTGTGTTTCTGGTAATGTAACGTGTAACGTGTACACCATAAATACGTCATGTGTATGCAACAAATTTGCAGCAGCAGCGCTTAAAGCTAACCTGCATAACACTGTGTGTGTGTGTGTGTTTTGTTTGAGTGTCAGTTTCACTGTCGTTTAAGCCCTCAACAGATCGTTACATGAAAAATTTAAAACTAACATTCGGAAAAGCTATCTGACTGCGTATTTGAATATGAATTTACAAGTGATACAGAATATGCCTTGTGAAACGGTTTTTACTAGCATTCAGTCGCTTTTCCTTCCCTTCATTTGTGAGTACAACAGGAAAGAGAGCGACTAGCGATGGCATAAGTTATTCTCCGCCATGCACCGTATGGTGCCTTGGGCAGTATATGTTACACATATGCATGTAGATTTGTTGACCAGTTTTCATTCAGTTTTACCTTGCCCACGCTTGTCAAAATAAAATAATATTAAATACGTTTCAAAGACGTTCCTATAACTCGGCTTGCTTATTGTGGGAGTTTATCTTTGCCTCGTTATTCGCTAATCGACAGATGTAAATCTTTCTGTCTATTCCTGTATTTGGAGAAAGTTTACAGAAACACAGTTAGCTCTCAGCTGCGTCTGCCTGAGCTTTCAGATCTGATTAGGATCGATCAAATTGCTCCTTCTTTGGATTTAATTTTGTTGTGTCTTGCCTGTTGGCTGTCCTGCATCTACACCAAAGGTAATGAACACTGAATGGCAGCAGACAGCGCTTTCTATCTTCTCGATATCGTGGGCACTGAAGCAGTAACTGCAGATCGTGGTGACTGGAGATTAGCACCAGGTGTAGATTGTAAATCATTTGCCAAAAAAATCTTCTCTTACGAATCTGTCTCTACTGATCAGTGTAACGAATCTTCAGAATCACTGTCCATCATCACGCACATTATTTCATCGGAGACACACCTACGTCTCAAAACTTATAGAGCAGTTGACCGCACAGTGGTCTGTGACTTGGTCTCGGTCGGCCAAAGAGTCACTGTATGGCTGAAAACATATCAGTTTAAGATGTATCATTATTAAGTTACATTTCATTGTCCAAGAGGTTTTATTCCACAATCTAGATTTCGGCCTTACACAATTTTCAGGTGTAGCAAGTATCAAAATCGTTAGGCTTGAGTACAACACAAGTTATAAACCAATTTTGACAAAAGTAAATTCGAGAACATTTGTGTAATAGGCTAATTTACTGGCAATTTGCACGACTTATTCACTTGATATGGCTGTGGAATGAGACAGATGACGAAATCACAAGTTTTAAACTTCGTTACACAATGTCTAAGCAGCTTGGACTCAGTGTTCCGAATTTTAAAACCTGCAATTTGGTCTTCTATTTTATTCCACAACCACATCAAGTGATCCTGGCTCGCCAGGGTGTGAATCGGACATTCAAAGTAGCTACTATTCCCCTCAAAAATGTCCACCGCACATGAGGACGAAACGTTGGGTTTTAAGGTGAAATGTATTTGACCATGGCAAATTAGCCCAGAACATTTCACTAACTGTGACATTTCAGGCAATGGAAGTTTACATTTTACAGTAAGAAACTTGTGTTGAAAACGTCTAAACTACACACAGATTCATCGTGCAATTCACTCAGTAGTGGACCAAATGCACTGTTATGTCCAATCGTAATGCTGTGACGCCAGCAATTTGACGAGAGCCTCACAGAGACTTGTGGAGCTGATCAGTGAAGTATCTGCACTAGCACAATAGAAATACGAAAAAAAGAAGTCCGAAAACAATTTATTGGACTCACGAAAACGAACAATAATATAATATCCAAAAGAATAATCGACTCGATCCCAACCACGGATCGACGCAAATACGAAACAATAAATAATAATAAAAAAGACCCGACTCTTCACGGGGAGTGAACACAAACAGTTCTACAACATCAATAGGTTCGTCGACTATACAAAGAGATCGGCCAGCTAGAAGAGGCGTCTGGCCATGTCCCCCGGGACGCTAGCTCTGTATCCTTCCGAGCGGTGCGTCGAACTCCCTTTTGCTGCCAGTGTGCCGGTTGGCGGATGATTCTGCCGGAACTATTTGCGAAAACGTGCCTGGCGCAGCAAAGTAGTTCATAGGCTAGCTGCGACTTCTTGAGAAGCTGTTCTGCAGGCTCCGCGAACGGATAGCAGTCCCTGGCGGCCGTTGGTGGAGACCTGGTGTTGTGTTGTGGCCGCTGGTAAGTCTTTGTTTTGACAACACAAATGATATTGGTTTTCCTGGTGAATATACACCCTGTGATGCAATCATCCCGTGATGGTTGGACGTAAAGTGGCATGCTGATGCAGTAGGCGCTACGATGCCCGAAGTGTGCGACCACAGTAATCAGAAAGAGAGGACATCGACCACGAACGACAGTGTGCAGGCATTTGAGGAACTGTTTCACAGCAGTCGCAGAGGACGGAGATGTTCCAACAACAAGGACGTTCCTACAGCAGCTCTTCAATGTACTCATGACCAAGGAGCTGATTTCTATCGTCTAGAAGTTGAACAATTATTAGAACAGACCCAATTAAATTTTTCTCGAGACATTTCAGTCCTATTTTTATCTACGATAATGATGGAAGCTAAAGAAATGAATTAAAATTTTCGCCATGGCCAGGACTTGAACCCAGATCTTCTTGCTTATTCGACAGGTGTGCAAGCCATTACATCTCAACAGCATTACAGGTAACATACATGCATATGCAAAATAAGCTAAAGATGTGAATTGAGGTTATTGCCACGGAGGGCATAATGGCTACGATCCCTCCCTAGTAAGCAAAGCGACTCAAGTCCCATTCATGACACAAAATTTTAATTCATTTCTGCAGCTTCCATCATTACTGTACATCAGTAAAACATTCCGAGCGTTCTTTACAGAGCTTTGGTAACCATGCAGGAAAGCAGTGTCATATATCTTTGTCACTTTGAAATGTAGTGTAGCATTCAATACTGGTCTGCTGTAATAAGGTGTAACCTACACCTTGAAGTCCTCTTTTAAGTATTGTGGAAGGGGAAAGGCAGATAAAATTAATTAATAAATAATATGACTGTACATGGAAATCGATCATATTGTATTTTTACAAAAAATTCTGTAAAAATCATGTACGCTGTATCCCTTCATATCTACATTGAAGGGCCAAAAAACTAGTAAACCTGGCTAATATCGTGTACCGCCCCTGCAGTACACAGAGGTACTGCAACCCGACGAAGCGTGGACTCGACTAATGTCTGATGTAGTGCTGGAGTAAACTGACACCATGAATCCTGCGGGGCTGTCCAAAAATCCGTAACAGTACGAGGAGGTGGCGATCTCTTCTGAACAGCTTGTTGCAAGGCATCCCAGC
Organism: Schistocerca serialis cubense; assembly: GCF_023864345.2. Lineage (NCBI taxonomy): Eukaryota > Metazoa > Arthropoda > Insecta > Orthoptera > Acrididae > Schistocerca > Schistocerca serialis. Next base: position 168,041,132 of record NC_064638.1, on the reverse strand, counting down.
TATGCTCAATAATGTTCGTGTCTGTGAGTTTGGTGGCCAATGGAAGTGTTTAACCTCAGAAAAGTGCTCCTGGAGGCTCTCTGTAGTACTTATGGACGTGTCAGGTGTCGCATTGTCCTGCTGGAATTGCCCGTCAGAATGCACAATGGACATGAATGGATATACGTGATCAGACGGGGTGCTTAAGCACGTGTCACCTTTCAGAGTGGTATCTAGATATATCAGCGGGCCAAATGCACACCCCTCACACTATTACAAAGCCTCCACCGGTTTGAACAACCCCTGATGACATGCTGTGTCCAGGTACTGATAAGGTTGTCTCCACACCCGTACACGATCACACACTCGATACATTTTGAAACGAGATTCGTCCGACCAGGCCACATGTTTTAGTCATCAACAGCCCAATGTAGGTGTTGATGGGCCCAAGTGAGGCGTAAAGCTATGTGTCGTGCAGCCATCAAGGGTACACAAGTGGGCTATCGGCATTCGGTTCCAAAAGCCCATATCGTTGATGTTCCGTTGAATGGTTCACACGCTGACACTTGTCGATGACCCAGCACTGAAATCTGCAACAATTTCCGGAATGGTGGCACTTCTGTCACTTTGAACGTTTCTCTTCAGTCGTCGTTGGTCCCGTTCTTGCAGGCTCTTTTTCCGGCTGCAGCGATGTTGGAGATTTGATGTTTTAGCGGATTCCTGGTGTTCACGACACAGTTGTGAAATGACCTTGCTGGAAGGTGCCCACTTCATCGCTGCTTCGGAGATGCTGTGTCCCATCGCTCGTGCGCCGAATGTAACACCACGTTCAAACTCACTTCAATCTTGATAACCTGCCATTGTAGCAGCATTAACCGATCTAACAACTGCGCCAGACACTTCTTGTCTTATACAGGCGTTGCCGACCGCAGCGTCGTATTCTGTTTGTTTACATACCTCTCTGTTTGAATACGCATGCCTGTAACAGTTTCTTTGGCGCTTCAATGTATATGAGCAATATGATACTTGTGATTTCTCTTGGGTTGTTTGGTTCCAAACTAATGAACAAAGCTTAAATTCCTTTTATAGGTCTTCCTTACAATCTCTTCATTGCCATTCTTGTAGTTCAGTACTGCTGTGCACTGTAACTAGGCACTTCGTACCGGGGATTCTAGAAGCGGAGTATTCATTACATTTGCTCGCAAAAGCCACTGTGCCAAGTCTGAGATTACAGCATCTATGAATATTTCGGCCTGGTTTTTAAAATAGGTTTGTTTAACGCTCATACTCATGAGGTACACTGTAAACCAAATTTCACAACTGGAAGTTACAACTTTAGTTATTTTACCAACTTCTTTACCGAGAATCGTGAATCTAAGAAAAGTAATATGCGCCAAACAATAACACTGAAGAGCTATGTGTTTGTGGGCATTGAATACCTACATCTAACCGACAGAACATCTGCTGAAGTCCAAGGACGAGAAATATCCATTCACAGCAGTTGGCAGAATATGGTATTCATCTCATGGCAGTCAAACCACAAACAGAAAGTGAAGTCCTTTCAATACTTCCTGCAAGATGTTGATCAACATCGTGAGAAATGCATGTCAATAAGGAATTCATTAAGTAGGTTGTCAGCAGATTAACTGAAATTAATTTTACCGTTATGCACTGCTTCGTCCAGCAGCAGTCAGCTATAATTACATTTCACGAAAGCAAGCTGCCGAATATCTGTGTGCGGAGTGTCCTCTTTACTGATTGTCTGTCCATAGTTCAGCAACTTTTGAAAGAAAATAAATAAATAGAAAGACGTATAAAGTATTCTCGATTTCGTTGCGAATAGGACTACCAAGGACCACGGAATTAAACTACAGTGTTTGGAGTGGGTTTTGTGTTCGTCAAGTAGTTGTGCATCCTCTGCTGTGTTGCTCCTTGTCTTCATTTGTCTAGAAGGGCACTTGTCCTTCTGCTGGAATCTCACCTGCTTAAGGATTCTCCTGAGAGAGTCTTAAGTCTTTTTCTGTACCTCGCAGTTCATGCAGATCTTTTATCTTTTCCATCAACCACGACTTCCTCTTTCGCCAGTACACGAGAAGCCGACTGGTCAGCCTGCTGGGATGCATGCTGTAGATCCACATAAGGATAGGCGTCTCTAACTAGCCGCTTCCGTGATTTTTTCTCAGTATTCGTAGAGCTTATATATTCGTTACCTACCCTGCTTGGTCCCAGTAACTTCCGCAATATGTTTCTCTCTTGGGTTTCGTGTTTGAGTGTGAGAGCCTTCCTGTTGAGTACTAGACACTGTGAAGCATAATGGGCTTCAGAGCCGATAACTGCCTGGTAGTGCTTCGTTGTTGTGTTACAGAAGAGACGTTTTTATTATACAAGGACCACTATATGAAATAAATCCGTTATTAACTTCTGAACAGTTTGCGTTAGGACGTTCAAACTTCACGGTTTGCTGCGGTACATTATGGTAAACAGAATATGTGAAGATGGTTTGGTTTAGCGACGAAGCCCACTTCCGTTTGGGTGCGTTCGACAATAAGCAAAATTGACGCATTTCGGTACTGAGAATCCGCATTTCGTGATCGAGAAGTCTCTTCAAACTCAACGGGTGGCTGTGTGGTGTGTAACGTCCAGTCACGGAATAATATTTGCGATATTCTTTGATGGCATGGTGACTACCGGACGGTACGTGAAGGTTCTGGAAGATGGTTTCATCCCCATTATCCAAAGTGACCATTATTTGGACAAGATGTGGTTCATGCTAGACGAAGGACGACCCCAGCGAAGCAGAAAAGTGTTTGATGACCTGGAGCTGCACTGGGGGACCGCATTCTGGCTCTCGGGGTGCCCATAGGTCACTGGCAAAGGTCTTGATTGGCCGCCATATTCTCCGGACATGAACACAAGCTATTCCTTTTTGTGGGGCTATGTTACAGACAAAGTGTACAACAAAAACCCCAAAACCATTGCTGAGCTGAAAACAGCCATTCAGGAGGTTCTAGACAGCATCGATGTTCCAACACTGGTCATGCAGAAGTTCGCTATTCGTCTGCGGAACATCATTGCCAATGATGGCAGGCATATCGAACATTTCAGAACCTAAATCCGAATATCTGTAGTGACGTTTACATGTTGAACAAGTTGTGTTCACGCCATAGTTTGCTACTAATTTAAGTTATTTATTTTTCATATAGTTCAATAATTGTCACATTGTAGGTGCTCTTGGTCAGTTACTATGTCAGTTCCAGGTTGTTTAGTTGAGTTGGTAATACTATTCTATCGTAAGGACTAGGTTCAATTCTCTCAGGTATTTAAAACTATTGTCTTAGCTGACTTCTGTCTGCTTGAGGTGAAGTATTTAAAGGGATCACTGATATTCTTCCTGTATTAAATTTTTTCGAGCAGCACATTTAGTCCTACCATTGCTACTTGCTGTCTGAGAACATTCAGCTGGTTCACTGAAGTTTCTATTGAATGAGGTAGAAGTGCCAGGTCGTAGGTAAACGTCAGGCAGTTGACACATAGCTCAGTGCCTCGTGCCCCAGACATATAATTTGGAAGTCCCTGTTGGAACAACCCCATATAAATTTCTCTCTTCCAGATTGACTTTATCGATTCTGGTCTCTCGGTTACTAACGCGCTTAATAACTGTGGTGTCACCGCCAGAAACCACACTTGCTAGGTGGTAGCCTATAAATCGGCCGCGGTCCGGTAGTGTACGTCGGACCCGCGTGTCGCCACTATCAGTGACCGCAGGCCGAGCGCCGCCACACGGCAGGTCTAGAGAGACTTCCTAGCACTCGCCCCAGTTGTATAGCCGACTTTGTTAGCTATGGTTCACTGACAAAATACGCTCTCATTTGCCGAGACGATAGTTAGCATAGCCTTCAGCTACATCATTTGCTACGACCTAGCAAGGCGCCATTATCAGTTGCTATTGATAATGTAAAGAATGTACAGACAAGAGCTACGTTCAACATTAATGGATTAAAGTTAAGTATTCCACCATCTGCGTCCGTTTTTCTAAGTTCTAATCACCTTGTCCTGTTCCAGACCTCACGCCAGCCTGTGTGAGCTTAAACGCGTGTCTTCCGGCTTCCTCTCAATTTAGTGGGTTGGTCTCCTGCCAATCCACAACAATAACAATTTTTCTTATATTTGCGCAATTCTCGACTTTTGCTCTGGAGCTGCTTTATCCATTATTTCTATTTCTTCATACTACTGGACAGTAATGAAAATATTCGGCATGTTTTTATATAGAATATAGAATAAATGAAATCCACGTATTTTTAAATTCAGTCCAATCAAAACCAGATAGATATATTAATGGCAATACAAACTGTATTTTATACTAACGCTTAATACTCTGTTATCCTAATGTACCCGTGGTCTAGGGGTAGCGTCTTTCATTCATAATCAAAAACGTTTTCGGTCCCTAGTTCGATCCCTGCCACTGCCTAAATTTTGATAAATAATCAGCATTGGCGGCCGAAGACTTCCGGCATAAGAAGTCAGCCTCATTCTGTCAACGGCCTAGTCAAAGAGGGCGGAGGAGCGGATAGAGGTTCAGGGCACTCTCTTGTCCTAGGGGTGGGAAATTGCCCCTAAAGGCGGAAGAAGTGTCATGATGATCTCTCCATTGGCAAAAGATTCCGGAATAGTTCCCCATTCGGATCTCCGGGAGGCGACTGCCAAGAGGGAGGTTACCATGAGAAAAAGATTGAATAATCAACGAAAGGGTAACGTTCTACGAGTCGGAGCGTGGAATGTCAGAAGCTTGAAAGTGGTAGGGAAACTAGAAAATCTGAAAATGGAAATGCAAAGGCTCAATCTAGATATAGTAGGGGTCAGTGAAGTGAAGTGGAAGGAAGACAAGGATTTCTGGTCAGATCAGTATCGGGTAATATCAATAGCAGCAGAAAATGGTATAACAGGTGTAGGAATCGTTATAAATAGGAAGGTAGGGCAGAGGGTGTGTTACTGTGAACAGTTCAGTGACCGGGTTGTTCTAATCAGAATCGACAGCAGACCAACACCGACAACAATAGTTCAGGTATACATGCCGACGTCGCAAGCTGAAGATGAACAGATAGAGAAAGTGTATGAGGATATTGAAAGGGTAATGCAGTATGTAAAGGGGGACGAAAATCTAATAGTCATGGGCGACTGGAATGCAGTTGTAGGGGAAGGAGTAGAAGAAAAGGTTACAGGAGAATGTGGGCTTGGGACAAGGAATGAAAGAGGAGAAAGACTAATTGAGTTCTGTAACAAGTTTCAGCTAGTAATAGCGAATACCCTGTTCAAGAATCACAAGAGGAGGAGGTATACTTGGAAAAGGCTGGGAGATACGGGAAGATTTCAATTAGATTACATCACGGTCAGACAGAGATTCTGAAATCAGATACTGGATTGTAAGGCGTACCCAGGAGCAGATATGGACTCAGATCACAATATAGTAGTGATGAAGAGTAGGCTGAAGTTCAAGACATTAGTCAGGAAGAATCAATATGCAAAGAAGTGGGATACGGAAGTACTAAGGAAGGACGAGATACGTTTGAAATTCTCTAACGCTATAGATACAGCAATAAGGAATAGCGCAGTAGGCAGTACAGCTGAAGAGGAATGGACATCTCTAAAAAGGGCCTTTACAGAAGTTGGGAAGGAAAACATAGGTACAAAGAAGGTAGCTGCGAAGAAACCATGGGTAACAGAAGAAATACTTCAGTTGATTGATGAAAGGAGGAAGTACAAACATGTTCCGGGAAAATCAGGAATACAGAAATAATAGCCGCTGAGGAATGAAATAAATAGGAAGTGCAGGGAAGCTAAGACGAAATGGCTGCAAGAAAAATGTGAAGACATCGAAAAAGATATGATTGTCGGAAGGACAGACTCAGCATACAGGAAAGTCAAAACAACCTTTGGTGACATTAAAAGCAACGGTGGTAACATTAAGAGTGCAACGGGAATTCCACTGTTAAATGCAGAGGAGAGAGCAGATACGTGGAAAGAATACATTGAAAGCCTCTATGAGGGTGAAGATTTGTCTGACGTAAGAAGAAACAGGAGTCGATTTAGAAAAGATAGGGGATCCAGTATTAGAATCGGAATTCCAATTGTAATTATTTTTAAAACTTCAGACATTATAATCTGAACAGTATCAACAATATTTTTTATTATAAGAGCTTTGGAGGACTTACGGTCAAATAAGGCAGAAGGGATGGATAACATTCCATCAGAATTTCTAAAATCATTGGGGGAAGTGGCTACAAAACGACTATTCACGTTAGTGTGTAGAATATATCAGTCTGGCTATATACCATCTGACTTTCGGAAAAGCATCATCCACACAATTCCGAAGACGGCAAGAGCTGACAAGTGCGAGAATTATCGCACAATCAGCTTAACAGCTCATGCATCGAAGCTGCTTACAAGAATAATATACAGAAGAATGTAAAAGAAATTGAGAATGCGCTAGGTGGCGATCAGTTTGGCTTTAGGAAAAGTAAAGGGACGAGAGAGGCAATTCTGACCTTACGGCTAATAATGGAAGCAAGGCTAAAGAAAAATCAAGACACTTTCATAGGATTTGTCGACCTGGAAAAAGTGTTCGACAATATAAAATGGTGCAAGCTGTTCGAGATTCTAAAAAAAATAGGGATAAGCTATAGGGAGAGACGGGTTATATACAATATGTCCAACAACCAAGAGGGAATAATAAGAGTGGACGATCAGGAACGAAGTGCTCGTATTAAGAAGGGTGTAAGACAAGGCCGTAGCCTTTCGCCCCTACTCTTCAATCTGTACATCGAGGAAGCAATGATGGAAATAAAAGAAAGGTTCAGGAGTGGAATTAAAATACAAGGTGAAAGGATATCAATGATACGATTCGCTGATGACATTGCTATCCTGAGTGAAAGTGAAGAAGAATTAAATGATCTGCTGAACGGAACGAACAGTCTGCTGAGTACACAGTATGGTTTGAGAGTAAATCGGAGAAAGACGAAGGTAATGAGAAGTAGTAGAAATGAGAACAGCGAGAAACTTAACATCAGGATTGATGGTCATGAAGTCAGTGAAGTTAAGGAATTCTGCTACCTAGGCAGTAAAATAACCAATGACGGACGGAGCAAGGAGGACATCAAAAGCAGACTCGCTATGGCAAAAAAGGCATTTCTGGCCAAGAGAAGTCTACTAATATCAAATACCGGTCTTAATTTGAGGAAGAAATTTCTAAGGATGTACGTCTGGAGTACAGCATTGTATGGTAGTGAAACATGGACTGTGGGAAAACCGGAACAGAAGAGAATCGAAACATTTGAGATGTGGTGCTATAGAAGAATGTTGAAAATTAGGTGGACTGATAAGGTAAAGAATGAGGAGGTTCTACGCAGAATCGGAGAGGAAAGGAATATGTGGAAAACACTGATAAGGAGAAGGGACAGGATGATAGGACATTTGCTAAGACATGAGGGAATGACTTCCATGGTACTAGAGGGAGCTGTAGAGGGCAAAAACTGTAGAGGAAGACAGGAATTGGAATACGTCAAGCAAATAATTGAGGAAGTAGGTTGCAAGTGCTACTCTGAGATGAAGAGGTTAGCACAGGAAAGGAATTCGTGGCGGGCCGCATCAAACCAGTCATTAGACTGATGACCAAAAAAAAACCCTAATGTAGAAATTTAATGTCACACAATCGATACATGTAACTTCTCTGAAAATCATGGAGCCACAAACAAACATTATTTGTATCGAATGTAAACAGATTGGCGAATCTACATTTGGATGTATCGAGAGAAACTATTGAGGTTCATGCGTGGAATAATACGGATTTTCCTTGGTTGGATGTCAAACTCGTGTTTAACTTTGCATTGTACGTGCTTCTTACAAATGTATTACAAACTTTCTGTTCACATTCGATGCAGATCGTATTAATACTTACACTATGTGATCAAAATAAATGACTTACAAGTTCGTGGCGCCCTCCGTCGGTAATGCTGGAATTGCGTTTGGTGTTGGCTCATGCTTAGCAGCCGTCCGGAGTGGCCAAGCAGTTCTAGGAGCTACAGTCTGGAACCGCGCGACCGCTACGGTCGCAGGTTCGAATCCTGCCTCTGGCATGGATGTGTGTGATGTCCTTAGGTTAGTTATGTTTAAGTAGTTCTAATTTCTAGTGGACTGATGACCTCAGAAAAGTCCCATAGTGCTCAGAGCAATTTGAACCATTTTCATCCTTAGCATTGATGACAGCTTCCACTCTCGCAGGCTGGCAGGTTTCTTGGGGAATGGAAACCCATGCTTCATGGAGTGCTGCACTTAGGAGAGGCATCGATGTCGGTCAGTGTGGCCAGGCAGGAAGTCTGCGTCCCAAAACATCCCAAAGGTGTTCTATGGGATTCAGGTCAGGACTCTGTGCAGGGCAGTCCATTACAGGGATGTTACTGTCGTGTGAGCACTCCGCCACAGGCTGTGCGTTATGAACGGGTACTAGATCGTGTTGAAATATGGAATCCCCATCCCCGAATTGTTCTTCAATAGTGGGAAGCAAGAAGGTGCTTAAAACATCACTGTAGGCCTAAGCTGTGAGAGTGCCACGCAAAACAACAAGGAGTGCAAGCCCCCTCCATGAAAAACAAGACCACACGATAACTCCACTGCCTCCGAATTTTACTGTTGGCACTACACACGGTGGCAGATGACGTTCACCGGGCATTCGCCATTTCCACACCCTGTCATCGGATCGCCACATTGTGTACCGTGATTCGTCACTGAACAGAACATTTTTCCACTGTTTTTGTCCAGTGTTTACGGTCCTTACACCAAACGAGGCGTTGTTTGATATTTACCGGGGTGATGTGTGGCTTATGAGCAGCCGTTCAACCATTAAATCCAAGTTTTCTCACCTCCCGCCTAACTGTCATAGTACTTGCAGTGGATCCTGATGTAATTTGGAATACCTGTGTAATGGTCTGGATAGATGTATGCCTATTACACATTACGACCCTTATCAACTGTCAGCGGTCTCTGTCAGTCAACAGACAAGGTCGTCCTGTACGCTTTTGTGCTGTACGTGTCCCTTCACGTTTCCACTTTACCATCACATCAGAAGCATTGGGCCTAGGAAGTTTATGAGTGTGGAAATCTCGCGTACAGACGTATGACACAAATGACATCCAATCACATGACCAAGTTCGACGTCCGTGAGTTCCGCTCAGCGCCGTATTCTGCCCTCTCACGATGTCTGATGACTACTGAGGTCGTTGATATGGAGTACCTGACAGTAGGTGGCAGCACCACGCACCTAATATGAAAAACGTGTGTTTGTTGGTGTGCCTGAAATTTTTGATAACATAGTGTAAGTGTATTACATCTGCGGCAGTCTGCGTTATTTGATGGTTTTGGCTCCACTGAGTTAAATTTGATTTCTGTTTTGTAAAATTAGGTCGGGTATTAAAAATATGAATCAAAGTAGAAGAATTATATGATGGAAAACATGTCAACCATTATGTTTGGATTCAAAGAAAACGGTGAAATAAGACAGCAACAGCAAAAGGAAAATTAGTGTTACAGTGATTTAAAAATCACAACCCGGATGAACAATTCAAAAAGTGTTGATAAATGAATCTGAACACTCACCGAAGGCATTGAACAAGCATTTAACAGAAAGATAGGAACAGATCGATATTTTATATGACTACCTTTTCACTGAATTGTTTTTATTTTGGAAAATTTGGGTGCTCACTGAAATGCAAACTTTATGGTTTTACGAGTGTCATTAGTGAACCATTGTGGTAGGTGGTTTATACTGTCTAGCCAACTCCTTTCGACACTTCCCTGTTATTTTCTCTAACACAATTAAAGATGAGAGGAGAAAGAGTATCTTCCTGTGTAGGCCTGTCCTGATTTAAAAACTTCTTCAAAATGTTTCTCTGAAATCAACTCGTGATCTGGTGTTGTTTAAAGTCTGCTTTATAAGATTATGGGCCTCTGAACCAGTCCTAATTCCTGAAGTATCTTCGTAACAGCAGATCTGTTAATCGAGTCATTCGCTTTCTTAAAATCAACAATGAGGACGACATACTTCTTACTAGCCGTTTTCAGGTGTTGTAACACTGGCTGCGATGTGAGAATAACTTCAGTAAAAGAGCACCAATTTCTGTATCCTCCCTGGTATTCTCCTATTTACGTGCCTATTTCGGATTCGGCTGTTTAATATGGAATAGGGAAAAATCTTGTAAGTGACAGCCACCAGCGATATCACTGGATAAATACAGATGCCAGTCAAAACTTATTTCTGTATCCTCCCTGGTATTCTCCTATTTACGTGCCTATTTCGGATTCGGCTGTTTAATATGGAATAGGGAAAAATCTTCTAAGTGACAGCTACCAGCGATATCACTGGATAAATACAGATGCCAGTCAAAACATATTTCTCTGACGAGGTATGAATAATGTGCAAGTGACTCATGTGTTCCAAAGGAAGACAATGCGTGCCCCAGTAAGCGTCCTAATAATCGTTAACCTGATGCCCGTATAAATGATCTATTGGATTCCTAGGTAGAGGAAGAGAGCGAAGATGAGTTGATCGAGGAATCCATTATCATGCACGCCGAACCACTAAAATGTCTTGATCTCTGACGGGATACGAAGGACGTAACTCGTCTTACTGTACCCACGTTTTTATCCCCCGGAAAATGATAACCGGCGTCAGGAAATAATATGAATGAAAACTAGAAACAGAAAAGGGGAACCGCTATTTCCAGGAAGTGAGCTGAAAGCAAGTAATAGGAAACAAAATGTGGAAAATACAGTTTGTTTTAATAGCGATTTTGTACGTAAGTTCTCAGTTTTCGCGAATAATGCAGTGAACTTTCATATTTGACATGTAGTACCTCTTTTAAACATTGTAAATAGCAGTTTAGATAAAAACATGTGTTTCTAGACTTATCCGTATATTTCGATTATCGGTGCTGTCTGTCACTCGCAATGACCTGGGTAATGGGGAATTTGCTGTAAGTAATTTGCCAACTTGTACGTAGTCCCTGGTTGAAGACGATCAGGAAATGAAATTGGAATTGCATGAGGTGGTTGGTGATATATAGAAGAAACGCATCAGGTTGGGCTCAGTGTACCAACTCCTCTTAATATATGGTTTACATTGCCAGCTGGTAATCTAAACACAATTTCTTGTGCTAGCTGCCAAAATAAGACTTTATACGGGGCATCTTTTAGCTATTTTGATTTTGCTTCAGTTCGCTTGCTAAGCTCGCCTCCTCTTTGAAGGCTTGATCTGTGCCTTGCTGCGCTATTTATTCAAATTGACCCGTGAAAGAGATCGAACTAGACGAAATGCTCCGAATATTTTACACGTGTGATGTGACATTGAATATTTAAATGCAATGTTGCTGCTCCAAAAAGATCGTTGCTCACGTACACTATCGTCCAGATTACGCACTGCTTCCATCACCCACCCTTAAACAACTGAGCCTCCAGTTCATCACCTAGCCTCACAGTACCACTTTGGAGTATGCTCATTTCCTGACGTAAGATATGTTTTAATAGAAAGTTCAAATCTCTCTGAGAACAGTAATTGTTAAAAACCATTCAAAAGCCAAGATCGCGCAAAATACTTTTTATTCAAGACAGCCGGTTTCAATGGTCTTAGCTGTCATCTTCAGGTCTTGAACATTTTACTGTAGTAAAACATGCCCTAATGCACAAGATGTCAAGTGGATAGAACTCAGCCCGTTATAAACGTTTGTCATCGTTAAAATGTTTAAAAACACTCAGGCAATTTCCGTATACGTATTGCTCACAGATGCCTGTTACGAGATACAACTACAGTAGAGAATAGCACATCTGTTTACAAATGCTGGGCGTTTTGGGGTAACGCGTGAATGATTTTTTTTTTTTTTTTTTTTTTTTTTTTAGTGTGAGGGCCTAGGGGAAAGGGTTTCATTTTTGGAGCCCAGATCACGCACAGCTAATTGTTTCGTACAGTGGATTCAAACCAGGAGTAACAAGAGAAAAAAAAAGATTTTAAAAATAAGAGGCACGTTGTTTAATCAAGAAAACGTCGTAAGAGTAAATTAATTACTACGGTTCCCCCTATGTCTGCGTACAACTTTGTTCTGATCTTGAACCGTACAGATCTGTAGTAAACTACAAGTCCACTTCCGTACTGTTGAAGCTTCCCACAGCTTTAAGGCGTAGCCCAAGATCGTGAATTGGTTACGCACTGACACCCCGCGAGAAATAGGTCACTAGCAGTGCGAAAAGTTTCGTTAATTTTTCCTTGAGTCTATAGAGTAGACTAGTTTTCCTCCGCGGATGATCATGTACACGCTGAAAATCTGGCGCTGAAAAAGAAAAACAGAGCCATCTCATTAGGACGATATTAGATTTCCAAGGTTTAAAAGTGCATTAGTAATTTAAAGATATTAGCCGAGCAAACCCACGTGGTTGAGACAATTTGTAGACAGTTAACTTTTCTTCGGTGTGATTCTACAGGAGTGTTGTTTAACAGGTGACAGTTGTTCAATTGCACTCATGTTGTCACTGGATTTCCGTCTGATGTTCTAAGATTTTGATCCTCTATTATGACTCACGCTGTGTAGAATTACCTGTCAGACAGACATATTAGAGCAACAGTTGAAACTTCGTTGGTCACACATTATTAAAAAATGTAATTTCTTTGCAGGACTTTACAAGCCAATAGCAAGGCACCGAATGTTCCCAGGAATGCTGTGATAACATAACTTCTTGCAAGTATAATAGTGTGCTGTTCGTCTGACGGGTTCACTCGAAAATGTCTATGTATCCGAAAGGAAAATTTTTTTTTCATCCAACGCACACTGTTATCACCCAGGATATTTGTTTCAGCTATGGAGCTAATTGCAGTTAAAACTCTCTTAGTCTGTTTCCACCACTTATTTAGTCGCATTGTACCACTCGATTATGTAAGTGATTGACTAGACACTGCAGATCCTAATAAAGACAAACAGTGTATATTCCACGATCCAGTTCATTGACCTTTGCGTCGGGATTTGAGAGAATGCGGCTGAGAATAGACTCTTCCAGAAATATAGCATCACGGAGGTTCTTATGAACTCCAGCGGACGCCATTCGTTTGTAAATACGTCCCTTAGCAGATCAGTTATTATGACAGATGTTTGTGCGAGAGGACAGCGCCCTTTCCTGTTCGCCGCTCACTGGTTCTCTCTCTCTTTCTCTTTCTTTCTTTCTCTCTCTCTTTTTCTTTTTCCTCCCATAGCTGCGAATGGTAGAAAACAATATATCCTTGTCGCATGTTATTCGACGTTATTAAACTAGCTTCGTTCCTTACAGCTTACACCAAAAGATCTGCCTCAGGTTGTCCTGTGAAGCTCAGCTTACACTTTTTCTTCTCGAAACCCACAAGCGCACAAGTACAAACCACCAGTTGAGTCTCGTGTCTGGTAACCTTAAATACAACCATGAACTATTGTTTGATGACAACGTTTAACGCTTTAGCTTTTTGGGAATATTCGATCACTTGCAAGCTGCACTACCTCTTCTAGTTGAAGAGGCATTACAGAAATAGTTAAGTTGAAAGCGTATCTTGCAAATTTTGCTGAACTGTTGGTTTTCGTAGTACTTATAGATGACATAATACATAGACTATTAAGGCTCTTCACGAGGAGAACAGTTATTTTTAATTCGCATATCCATTCAGAACGATTCTAGATTCTGTGCTAATTCTTATCAGGACGACATGAGCGTCTGAAACAGTAAGGTGACTACTTCACTATTCTCGACAGAGTTACTTAGCTATTGGAAGGACGCTATGTGTAGAAGTATTGCATGGACTCCAATAGAATGAACAGAAAACAGAATGTAAATAAACCCCGAAGTCCAGTTTTTTTTGCAGATGAAATGTATCAGTTACAGCAACTTACAATGTCACACGCAGATACTTGTAATTCGTAAAGAGTTCCGAATTTCGAAACAACAGTCTGTAACAAAAGGATTATACGCAAAGCACTGTAGTGGTAATGCGACAAGTGAAAGAATTTTCTTGTTTTAAAGTGAAAATGGAACATTTTTAAAGGCTTTGGAAAATAGGTGGAAGGAAGAAAACCACACTGTAATTCTTTTTTAACATTTGCAGTTAATATTTCCTTAAAACGTCATAAATGCTCTAAAGGAATGCTTCCCAAACTGTGGGTCGCCGAACGATTTTTAAAATAACTAAGTAAAATATCTTAGCGACTGAAAATATGAAATTTTATTTCAAGAGGAAAGTTTTATAATCTGAACAGATATATACAGAATCATTCTAAGCAAGAACCTACTGTGGCTTAATAACGTGCTCTGGGCGAAACGAGAACAGCGCAGACGCGTGACTCATCGGTAACTGTGACAATGCAACACCACTTTCTCTTGCACATGCGACAATGTGATTCTTAACTGTAAGAGCGTGCTTTGTTTGTTTGTTTGTATAGCGTGTGCATGCGTGTTTATTGTGATGACTTGTTTCATTTTATTTCACAATGGACGCGTTGATTAAAACACGATCGTACCACAGATTTAATGTAAGTTAATTACCGTGAATCTTCCACATCCGGTACCAGTGCATCATGCAATCCCCCTAAAGGTGACAGTGTTAGTGAAGTTAGTGACCTGGACTCTTTCCAGAAAAAGGCAAAATTTTGCTTCCGTAAATAGAATGACGATTATTTGAAATATGGGTTTGTGTTTTCTGACACAGATCAAGAGCTGCTTCCTCAGTGTGTTGTGTTCTTTGAAGTACTTGCTAACGAAAGTATGAAACCCTCAAAATGTAAAAGACATTTATCAAAGAAACATCCAGAAAATGGCTCTGAGCACTATGCGACTTAACCTCTGAGGTCATCAGTGGCCTAGAACTAATTAAACCTAACTAACCTAAGGACATCACACACATCCACGCCCGAGGCAGGATTCAAACCTGAGACCGTAGCGGTCGCTCGGTTCCAGACTGTAGCGCCCAGAACCGCATGGCCACACCGGCCGGCAAACATCCAGAATACGTAAGTAAGTAAACAGATTTTTTCCGAAACAAAAAACAAGAATTTTTAAAGTCAAAATCAGTGATGACAACATCTACTTAAGGGGAACAAAACAAGCAAGCAACAATTGCTTCATATCGACTGTCGTTACTGATAGCCAAGAAGGGGGCAACTCACACCGTAGGATAGGATATTATTTTACCAGAGGCCAAAATAATATCTGGTGCTTTATTTATCGAAAAATGCACAAGACTAATTGACGAAATACCCCTATCAAACACCACGGTAAAGGGAAGGAACGATGAAAGATCAGAGTTTGTAAAACAGTCCTTGAATACAGTTTTCAATCAAAGTGACTACTTTTCACTTCAGCTTGGTGGAAGCACAGATATAGCCAGCGAGGCTACTCCTTCAGATTTGTTAGGTTTGAATTTGATGGGAGTATATAAGAAGAAATGCTCTTTCGTAAATGTTTGCCAGCGACAAAAACAGGGGAAGAAATTTTTAAATGTCTTGATGGCTTTGTGGCAGAAAATGAAACGGAGTGAACAAAATGTGTCGCACAGACGACTGATGATACCCGTGCTATTTCTGGCGTTTATTCAGGTTTGATTTCCAGAGTTAGGGCAGTTGCCTCTTCTGTTCAGTGGACCCACTGTAGCCTGCACTGAGAGATCCTTGTCTGAAGATCTGTCTGAAAGCCTAATCCTTAATGATGCAGTGAAAATGGTGAATTTCATTAAATCTAGACCTAAAAATTCAAGATTGTTTGCCATACTGTTCGATGAGATGGGCAGTGAGCACAAAATACTTCTCCTGCACTGTGAAGTACGCTGGTTGCCAAGTGGGAAAGTGCATCAAGAATATTTAAGCATCGAGATGAGCTGAGAATCTTGGTGCACAAAAGTAATGCGAAATCTGTGAGCAGTTTCTTTACATGTTAAATGACGAAAACTCATTAATACAGCTTCCATATTTGGGTGACATATTCTGTGCTCTTAAGGATGCAGGATACTTATAAATGGTGGAAAATCTAATTTTTTATTTTATTAAATTCTATGGTCTTTCCTGATTACATTGATCTATACATTATAGGGTTTCAAAAGAAGAATAACCTATACAGGGTGTTACAAAAAGGTACGGCCAAACTTTCAGGAAACATTCCTCACACACAAAGAAAGAAAATATGTTATGTGGACATGTGTCCGGAAACGCTTACTTCCCATGTTTGAGCTCATTTTATTACTTCTCTTCAAATCACATTAATCATGGAATGGAAACACACAGCAACAGAACGTACCAGCGTGACTTCAAACACTTTGTTACAGGAAGACAAGAGCTTTCAAATGCCCCCATAAATGACAGTAAAGAGGGTTGAGGTCAGGAGAGCGTGGAGGCCACGGAACTGGTCCGCCTCCACCAATCCATCGATCACCGAATCTGTTGTTGAGAAGCGAACGAACACTTCGACTGAAATGTGCAGGAGCTCCATCGTGCATGAACCACATGTTGTGTCGTACTTGTAAAGGCACCGAAGTCAACATTACCTTCCTTCAATTTGGCCAACTGGCGGTGAATCGAGGAAGTACAGTACATACTGACCAAACTAAAATGAGCTCTAACATGGAAATTAAGCATTTCCGGACACATGCCCACATAGCATGTTGTCTTTATTTGTGTGTGAGGAATGTTTCCTGAAAGTTTGGCCGTACCTTTTTGTAACACCCTGTATATACCAAATTTTAAAGTTAAGATCATGTATGACGCCACCCCCCCCCCCCCCCCTCCTCTTTATTTCTGTTACAGAAACCAGTATTATTACGAGAAGAGCTGTGAACTTTCTGTTTTCAATTATTACAGTATAATACATTGTATATGCTGGTAACAGTGCAGGTTTCGAGTGTCTGTAAATGATTATCTTTGCTAGTATATACTCTTGTTTCGCTGACGCAGTTTATTCACGTGTTACTGCATGTTTGTTGCCCAAGTGCTACATATATCTGTGGAAGTACATATCCTTTAGTGTGCAATAAATAAGAACTATGCCACGCATCAAGAAATTAAACAAAAGGAAATTCCGTGTGTAACCAGTTCATAAACAAAGCAAGCCACACTATTGAAAGTAACCTATGTATAAGTTCATCAAGGAAGAAATTCCCTCAAGGCACGCCTCCTGGTCATTGAAATTTTTGTGTTAACAATGACGCTGTTTGTAGTGGATTTGTTGTTGTCGATGTGGACATCTTTTCTTCTTTGATAAGGAAGTGGCGAAATGTAAACATTGTGATGGTGTAGGATGTCTGGAAATAACTGAACAATAAAGTAGCAGGAAGGGTTTAGCGTCAAAATTAATTGTTCTGTGTAGATCCTGCAATAAATCTATCTCGAAAATGACTTCTAACATTGTGCATAATTCATATGATTTGAATTTGAAGTTAGTTTATGCAATGCGTGCAACAGGAAAAGGGAGAAAAGGCTATTGGAACATTTTGCGGTTTGATGGAACTTCCTCCTCCTCCTCCCTGTAGATTCTGCAAGTACATAAAAATACTTTTAGGTGCCTTGACGGTTGAGTCTAAAGTATCTATGAAACGCGCAGTAGAAGAAACTGTAAATATTAGTCGAACCAGGGACATTGCTGTTGCACTTGATGGGACATGGCAACAACGATGACATCGTTCCTTGAATGGTGTTGTAAGTGCTACTTCTCTGGAGAATGAAAAAGTTGTTGATGTTGAGTGCTTATCTAAGTACTGGCACACTTGTCATGGTAACACTGAAGGACATATTGAACATCAGTGTTCTAAGAATTGTGATGGTTACATTGAAGGGATGGAGTGTGGTTATTAACGTTTCTAACGTTAGATATACGAAGTACCTAGTTGGTGGGGAATCTAAAGCTTTCAATAAAATTAATGCGTTCAGTATTTATGGTGATACCTTGGTAAGAAAACTGAAGTGTTGTGGGCATGTGCAAAAGAGGATGGATGCAAGATTGAGGAAGCTACGAAGAGAAATGAAAGGAAAGTTGCTATCTGATGGAAAATCTCTGTCTGGCCTAGCCAGACTGTAAACTGTAATAGACCTTCTTCAGAGTTATTGTGGACTAACCATTAGTCGAACTGCACCTCTGAATGTTGTTACAGGAATAAGGAAAGCTGTATGGGCCACCTACTTTCATAAGTTGACCACAGATGACAACCCTGTTCACGGACTTTGACCTAAAGGAGCAGATTCTTTGTGTGGCTACCAAAAAGCAAAAGAAAGTGGTCAAATATACCATCATAAGAATCCTCTTCAAAAAATGATTCAAATGGCTCTGAGCGCTATGGGACTTAACATCTGAAGTTATCAGTCTTCTAGAACTTAGAACTACTTAAATCTAACTAACCTAAGGCCATCACACACATTCGAACCTGCGCGGTTCCAGACTGAAGCGCCTAGAACCGCTCGGCCACAGCGGTCGGCAAGCATTCTCTTCCTGAGCCTGTTATGAATGAAATAAAACCAATTTTTAGAGACCTAAGTGACCCTGTTTTGCTTAGTAAATGTCTTCATGGAGGCACTCAGAACACAAATGAAAGTTTGAACAATTGCATATAGGGAATATTGCCCAAGAATGTTTTTGTAGCATTAAATACATTAAAAGTTGGTGTACTAGATGCAGTGATATGTTTCAATGATGGACTGACAGGAAGTTTGGAAGTCCTGAGAAATTTAGGCATAAAATTTGGCTCTAACATGGAAGAACAGTTGCTTGTGTGTGACAGACAACAGGTACATGAAGCTGAAAGATTCGCTCTTCAAGTTACCAAAGATGCAAAATGTGCTAAAAGGCATGCCAAGAGGTAGCTTGAAGGTGAAGAAATGCTGCAGGATGAAGACTATGCTTCAGGAATGTTCTGAGGCACCATTTAATTGGACTCATATCTTCATTTGCAATTTCCTGCCAGTTGTAGTTTTCAGAATTCAGGTACAAATATTTCCTAAAGTTTATAAAGCATTACTCTAATTTTTTTCTCTACCTTGCAATAGTCCATACATATGCAGTAGATATAAGCTTTATTGAAGAATCAACTAAATTATAGAAAAAAATAACAGTTTTATTAGGAAAAAATTATAAAAATTAAAATGTAAGAAATTGATACTTTTTACCATTGTAATATACGTACTAGGTGGAATTAAATAGGTCTAGTACCTCAGCCATCATGTCATTCCTACCTGGTAAAAATTCCTTCGAATGTATATCATTGGATTAAATTTGAGGAAGCATTTTGGAAAAAAATTGCATCATTTTCTTTATAATTTTTTAATAACCCTAACCCGGTTCAAAAATATTCAAAATACTTCACGTTTGTTTATAAAGTGTTCTACATTACCTGACATCAACAAAAAATCTGTAAAACACATACATTATAAACAGTACCTGAAAGAAACAGATTTTGATTTTTATATAATGTTGAGCCGGAAAAGTACCATGTGTCCTTATTAGTCTCAATTTATCGCTGCAAGGGAAGGATGTCCAAAAGTTTTACGTTCAAGATAAAATAGAAGCAACTATTAAAAAACTTGAAAGAGGGTACAATAAAGTGAAGGAGAGCTGTTTTGATGCATTCCCATTCCACAGTGTTTTCTTAGAAACATATGGAATCAAAGTTAACGAGGAAACAGCAGCTGCCATGAAGGAAAATCTTGAAGCACTGGCCTCTAGTTTCACTTACTTATTCTGGAATAATTTTACTAGTAATAACTTAGATACGAAGTATTCCTTATTAAACATTTTTATAATTTTAATTTTATTGTTTTTACCCTATACAGAAAAATAACAATTAAGTTCAACCACCTCCATTTTCAAAATCCGTTTGAAGAGGACAACCTTAAAAAATTAAAACTGTTGGCGTCTGCGGAAGACTCCCTGATAGAACTAGCGTGTGATTCTTCTTTGGAAAGTTTGTTTAAAGAATTTAGTCTAATCTCATTTTGTATCAAATTAAAGGGAGAGTATTGAGTCTTTGCAAACACAGCTTTGAAGAAACTAATGGGATTCACAACTACTTACTTAGGTGAATGTGCTTTTTCTAGCTTGACTTTCTTAAAAAACAAATATAGAAACAAACTTTGTGTGAAAAACGATTTACTACTAAAACTAACAAGCTACAATGCAGATATGGAAAGTGTCATTAACATTAAGACTAAGCAGTTCTATAAATCTCATTAAGTTCACCATTTAATTTGCATGAAATAAAATTCTTATGGCCAAAATATTGTTTCTTTTCTTTAATGGCCGGCAGGAGTGGCCGAGCGGTTGTAGGCGGTACAGTCTGGAACCGCGCGACCGCTACGTTCGCAGGTTCGAATCCTGCCTCGGGCATGGATGTGTGTGATGTCATTAGGTTAGTTAGGTTTAAGTAGTTCTAAGTTATAGGGGACTGATGACCTCAGCTGTTAAGTCCCATAGTGCTCAGAGTCATTTGAACCATTTTTTTTCTTTAATTATGTTCCCTTCACTGTTTTCAAAATTATTACTGAGCAGAGCATGTTTTCATGCAACTGTAACTTCAGTTCCATATCATATACAATTTTTATGTTACTATTAACTTCTGTGTAGTGACTGTAGTGGTAGAGTATACATATGTATGTACTGGCTCGCGAAGGTATTTCCAGAAAAATAGTGGGTCACGTTACAAAAAAATTGGGAAGCACTGCTCTAAAGAGTAGGAATAGGTCTCGAGGCGTAGCATTCGCCTCGATTGCCGTGTACATGTCGAGGAAAGGAACTCTCGTAGATGATGGTCCATTGAATCAAGACTAATTGACATCTATTTTATCGCAACTTGGGAGTGGAAACA
Organism: Schistocerca serialis cubense; assembly: GCF_023864345.2. Taxonomy (NCBI): domain Eukaryota; kingdom Metazoa; phylum Arthropoda; class Insecta; order Orthoptera; family Acrididae; genus Schistocerca; species Schistocerca serialis. The sequence continues at coordinate 168,020,266 of NC_064638.1, read as the reverse complement.
TATTATCGATGTATTCCTCCCACCAATAAATTTCTAGTCATTTTACAGATAATACATAATTATATTTTAAAAAATCATTCTAACTAAATATCTCGTAGCAGATGAAACATATTACGAGTATTTCTCATAAGGCAAAGAACTAATCCATTTGAGTATCTGTCGAAGACTTTCTTCTCTCCATTATTCAGAGGGTGAGTCGAAATGATAAAAGTAGCAGCAGTAGCACATGTAGTCAATCTTCCATGGCCTCGTTGAATAGAAAGGAATTATATGTTATCAATCTACAAATAGTTTGTAAGTACTTACAGGCAGTAAACACATACGGTACTAGCTCAGATCTTAACTGCTGCACCGCCTCCTCGGTAGAACGTGCAAAGTGGATACTGGAACTAGTAACCTCAATGGTTAGAATTGTGATGCTACAGAAGTACACTGAAAATTCAGCAGAGCAAAATCGAAAGGAAGATTTGTTAAATCGAAAACAGAGAACCTAGCATGCGACAGAATAGTTTCGTAGCAAGACCATTCATGTATTTCTCTTGACAGGAGATCCGCAACTGTTGATATTTATCACGAATGATAAGATACGCTACAGCTGTAATTTATTTTATTCTCTAAAAGGAAAGCACTACCTGGTTTTGGGACTTGTGTTCCAACTTCAGGTAGAAGTAAAAGTCGAATAGTAGAGGTAATATTAGGTTAAAATAGAGCATCACTGGTACATGCCATAACGTAGGAGACTATCTCAATTCCTAAGACTGCCGGACGGCCTCTCGAGAACAGAACAAAGGGCTTAAGGGTGATTCACGTCTGGAGCGCCTTTAAGCAACGACCCAAGTTCTGCTCTGTGAGATGTCTTGCAGCGTGCCTAGTAATTGAGATGGTCTCCTGTTTTACGCCATGTACCAGGGATGCACTCCTTTAACCTAATTTAACCTCCGATATTCGACTTTTATGGACTCATTTTACATGCACCTTGTAAGTGGGCAGTTTAGGATTTATGTTGGTAACGCCATGTAGCGCTCTGTATGAAAATCACTGACTGTCCTGTGTGCAGTCTTTGGCTGGTTGGAATTGTTGGAATATTCACTATCGTAGTATTGGGCAGCCGGATGGAAACAGCGCGTTGCGCAGTTGGAGCTTAGCCGCCAGCAGTGGTGGACGTGGAGAGAGAGATGCCAGAGTTTTGAGAGGTTGCTATAAGTGGACGACCTGGACGTGTGTCCGCTAGAAAAAGGAAATTTGTAAAGATGGATGTCATGAATTGATAGATATATGATGACTTTTGAACACTATTTGTTTGTTGTCTATCAAAATCTTTCATTTGCTAACTTTGCCTATCAGTAGTTAGTGCCTTCAGTAGTTAGAATCTTTTATTTAGCTGTCAGTAATGGCGCTCGCTGTATTGCAGTAGGTTATTGTTATGCAGAGCCATTCTTTTGTAGGGTTTATTGAAAGTCGGATTGCGTTGCGCCAAAAAAAATATTGTGTGTCAGTTTAGTGATTATCAGAACAAGTAAAGAGAGAAATGACTGAGTACGTTGAGTTTTGCTCAGCTGTTTGACAATCAAATAACATAGAAGTTTATCAGCACAGTCATTCATAATTTTCTAAGGGGACGTTACAACCTGAAGATGGGACACAGCTGCTGAAACTGGGTTGTGGTTTCCTTGTAAGATACGAAAAAAAATTATAACTGTATCGGATCATATTAATCATTCGGAATTGTTATTCTAGCTGATATTACATGAGAGGAAATAGTAGAAGTCAAAATTTGGATCAAAGGAAACATACACAAGAAGCAGAACACATGATTTGGTATACAGCATGAAGGTATAGGGAAACGTGAAGGGTGCCAGAAAACAAGAAGAACATGGCCGTTAGAAAAGTAAAATGAACAAAAGCACTGAAAATAGTATCCCCTTCAAAGAAAAGAGTTACACCTACTCTACAGGCTTATGTAATTATACTTCAGTAATGGTGCTGTACAATTTTTAATGCGATATTCCTAAAATTTCTACTATGTTAGCCATGCGAGCTGCTTTGAAAGGGTTCGCCGAAAAGAAAAATACCCGCGGCATTTTCCATCAAGGGGAGACATCCCCCGATGACTCATTCATTTACGGACAAACAGTATTAAAGAACATTACTGCAACGGTGCACAGTTTCAGTATTAAAACCCGACCCTCATCATCAGGCGGCGCTCCTCGTACTAAAGACAATCTACCCTCGACCCATCATCCGTCCCGCCTCAGTTATGGCAACAATTTCGTTAGTAACTTGCAGCTCTCCCCTTCTCCGCCAGAAGAAACGGAGAGAGCGAACACGGCGGTTGGGGCGCACGCCCCAGCGCACGGTGTCCACGTCTGTATCATACGCAAGTGGGGGTGGGTCTGCATTTGTTGCGGCGCCGCTTTGAAGCTGGATTTTATTAGGCCGGGGCAGCGGACTGTGGCGCATGCGGGCTGCACCCCCGCACAGGTCCGTGTGTGTGTGCGTGGGTGTCGGAATACGTGTAGGGTGGGAGAAGGGTGCGGCAGAGGGTGCTGTGAACTGGAGAGGGGTGGGAGGGAGATCGGGCGAGGTGGATTTAGAGAGGGTCCACTGGTGAGGAGGTCCAGGCAGCAGGAGGAGGAGGAGGTTTTGGAGGGGGGGGGGGGGGGGGAGGTGTAAGCTCCGCGGAACAGGAAGGGCGCAATTACTCGCAGCTGGTCGCAATATGGCAGCGGCGGGTGCGCACAGTGCGCTGTGCGCTGCCCGACGCGACCCGGGGGCTAGGCAATCACCCGGGGGCGGCGGCCTCTGTGAACACCCCCACGCCTCTCCCTCCCCCACCCTGCTCGTGTTTGGGTCCTCACGGTTCGGCGCTCGCCGCATTCGCTCGGAAATACGTCGGGGGCTGCGCCGCCGCCGCTTAACGAACTGGCGATTGCATCTGCCGTTTCCGCCGCCACCTCTCGCAGAGGCAATGCCGCCAAGCCGTTGCCCTCGGACTAATGCAGGGCGAGATATATTCACGGAACGCGGGATTTAGCTCTACGTACATTCTGCGCTGTAGCTTTTCGACGATTTCTTGCGGAATAACCATCATATTTATGGATAAAACTCATCATATGAGAAATCAATTTTTCGTGATGAAATTCTCCGAGAAATGCTTCACGGGTTTCTTCTCGTGCTAGATTTGCGATCTCATGGTTTCAACAACTTTCTTCGTCTTCGCCGCCAGGAGTCATTTCCACGCCGCGTGCTACTACACTACTGGCAATTAAAATTGCTACACCAAGAAGAGATGCAGATGATAAACGGGTATCCATTGGACAAATATATTACACTAGAACTGATATGTGAATACATTTTCACGCAGTTTGGGTGCATAGATCCTGAAAAATCAGTACCCAGAACAACCACCTCTGCCCGTAATAACGGCCTTGATATGCCTGGGCATTGAGTCAAACAAAGCTTGGATAGCGTGTACCGGTACAGCTACCCATGCAGCTTCATCACGATACCACAGTTCATCAAGAGTAGTGACTGGAGTATTGTGACGAGCCAGTTGCTCTGTCACCATTGACCAGACGTTTTCATTTGGTGAGAGATCTGCAGAATGTGCAGGCCAGGGCAGCAGTCGAACATTTTCTGTATCCAGAAAGGCCCGTACAGGACCTGCAACATGCGGTCGCGTATTACCCTGCTGAAATGTAGGGTTTCGCTGGGATCGAATGAAGGCTAGAGCCACGGGTCGTAACACATCTGAAATGTAACGTCCACTGTTCAAAGTGCCGTTAATACGAACAAGAGGTGACCGAGACGTGTAACCAATGACACCCAATAACATCACGCCGGGTGATACTACAGTATGGCGATGACGAATACACGCTTCCAATGTGCGTTCACCGCGATGTCGCCAAACATGGATGCGACCATCATGATGCTGTAAACACAACCTGGATTCATCCGAAAAACGACGTTTTGCCATTCGTGCACCCAGGCTCGTCCTTGAGTACACCATCGCAGGCGCTCCTGTCTGTGATGCAGCGTCAAGGGTAACCGCAGCCATGGTCTCCGAGCTGATATTCCATGCTGCTGCAAACGTCGTCGAACTGTTCGTGCAGATGGTTGTTGTCTTGCAAACGGCCCTATCTGTTAACTCAGGGATCGAGACGTGGCTACACGATCCGCTACAGCAATGCGGATGTCTGTCATCTCGACTGCTAGTGATACGACGCCGTTGGGATCCAGCACGGCGTTCCGTATTACCCTCCTGAATTAACCGATTCCATATTCTGCTAACAGTCATTGGATCTCGACCAACGCGAGCAGAAATGCCGTGATAAGGTAAACCGCAATCACGATAGGCTACAATCCGACCTTTATCAAAGTCGGAAACGTGGTGGTACGCATTTCTTCTCCTTACAAGAGGCGTCACAACAACGTTTCACCAGACAACGCCGGTCAACTGCTGTTTGTGTATGAGGAATCGGTTGGAAACTTTCCTCATGTCAGTACGTTGTAGGTGTTGCCGCCGGCGCCAACCTTGTGTGAATGCTCTGAAATGCTAATCATTTGCGTATCACAGCATCTTGTTCCTGTGGTTAAATTTTGCGTCTGTTGCAAGTCACCTTCGTTGTGTAGCAATTTAAATGGCCAGTAGTGTATATGTCTTAGATCTTAGACCATGGATTACACAGGGTGTTCGGAACTTTCCATACAGACTTCTAGGAATTGTAGATGGGAGTGAGTAAATAATATTTTGAGTAGGAACCCATGTTCGGAAAAGCACAGTCTTCGCTCTAAGACGATTTCATTTCAGATGTTTAACTCTTCCACTTCTGCTTGAGGAGATGAATTAGGCATAACTTTACTGCGTCATGCCTAATTCAATTCCTCAAGCATAAGAGGATGAGTTGAACAACTGATCTAAAACCGTCGTCCGTCGTAGAACACATGGGTTCCTATTCACTATGATATGTACTGATTCCACTCCACAAGTCGTAGAAGTTTATAACGGAAATTTCCGAACACCCTGTATAGACTTCGCATGACATTACCGCCTATATTTAAAATTAACGTCTCAGTCAGCTGACCACTCATCGCTGCATCTATTTGCGGACGACTTCTACAATGCTACAATGTAGATCAGCTTAACTTTAGTATTTTCAGTAATTATTTCTTTATTACAATTGCGAAATCTTCTTCAGTGATTCATTGCACCGAAAGATTACCTGAAATCATGTATAATTCCTCTCTGCATGTAAATTCATTTAAAGTATCGAAAAATCTGCGAACTCATATTTTAATAATATTGTTTGTACACGGTTCACAGACACCATAAACAGTATTTCCCAACAGAAAACATTTTCCACCAGAAACCGTAAATTTTTTCTCTGTTTTTGTTGTTCGCCAATTTCGACTGTACAGTCATTATTAAGCAACGAAGAGATGCCGCAACATACATGATATACAAATTAATCCGTCAGTCCTCATACGGAGCCACACACAAACATTATTCGTATCGAATGTAAACAGACTTGCGAGTCTACATTTGGATGTATAGAGAGAAAACATTGAGGATCATGTGTGGAATAATACGGATTTTTCTTGGTTGGATGTGAAACGCGTACTTAAATTTGCGTTGCACGTGGTTCTTCCACATGTATTACGAACTTTCTGTTCACATTCGATGCAGATCGCATTAATATTTACAATACGTGATCAAAATAGATGACTTACAAGTTCGTGGCACCCTCCATCGACAATGCTGGAATTCAGTATGGTGTTGGCCCACCCTTAGCCTTGATGACAGCTTTCACTCTCGCAGGCTGGCAGGTTTCTTGAGCAATGGCAGTCCGTTCTTCACGGAGTGCTACACTGAGGAGAGGTATCGATGTCGGTCGGTGAGGATTGGCACGAAGTCGGCGTTCCAAAACATCCCAAAGGTGTTCTACAGGATTCAGGTCAGGACTCTGTGCAGACCAGTCCATTACAGGGAGTTACTGTCTTGTAGCCACTCTGCCACAGGCCGTGCATTATGAACAGGCGCTCGATCGTGTTGAAAGATGGAATCGCCATCCCCGAATTGCTCTTCAATAGTGGAGAGCGAGAAGGTTGTTAAAACATCAATGTAGGCCTAGGCTGTGATGGTGCCACGCAAAACAACGAGAGGTGCAAGCCCCCTCCATGAAAAACAATACCACACGATAACTCCACTGCCTCCGAATTTTACTGTTGGCACTGCACACGCTGCCAGATGGAGTTCACCGGGCATTCGCCATTCCCACACCCTGTCATCGGATCGCCATATTGTGTACTGTGGTTCGTCACTAAACAAAACGTTTCCCCACTGTACAACCGTCCAATTTTTTCGCTCCTTACACCAAGTGACGTGCCGTCTGTCATTTACCTGCGTGATGTGTGGTTTATGAGCAGTCACTCGAACAGGAGATCCAAGTTTTCTCACCACCTGCCTAAATATCATAGTACTTGCAGTGGATCCTGATGCAGTTTGGAATTCTTGTGTGATGGTCTGGATAGATATCTGCCTATTACACATTACGACCCTTTTCAACTGTCGGCGGTCTCTGTCAGGAAACAGACGAATTCGTCCTGTACGCTTTTGTGCTGTACGTGTCCCTCCACGTTTCCACTTCACTATCACATCTGAAACAGTGGACCTAGGGATGTTTAGGAGTGTGGAAATCTCGCGTACAGATGTATGTCACAAATGACACCCAATCACGTTCGAAATTTGTGAGTTCCGCGGAGCGAACCCATTCTGCTCTCTCACGATGTCTGATGTCTACTGACGTCGATGATATGGTGCCTGGCAGTAGGTGGAAGCACAATGCACATAATATGAAAAACGTACATTTTTGTGGGTCTCCGGATACTTTTGATCACATAGTGTATTTGTGGTCTCATATGTAGACTGACAGATTAATTTATATGTCACATCCTTTGCGGCACGTTGCATAGTGATAATAATCTGCACCTCACTTGATAAGAACCATGTAGTCAAAAATGAGCAAGAGCAAGGCAAGTGAAAATTGTACAGCCCATAACGGTCCATTTCTTCTTTTGAAACTTATTTTGAAGGTAGGGTCTATGTCAGAGACCATAAATGCAATGAATCACAAAAATTTTAAGGCAATAAAATGTTAACATCTAAATCACTACAAGAATATTTCCTTTAAGCCACATTTTAATATATTACGCTTCTTATCTCAATGTTATTTTCGTATTTGTACCGTATTAAGCAAAAGCTTGTTATGTGTAAAAACTCTACATCATGGATATAAATGCATATCATTTCGTATAAAAGCATAGGAAAATATGTCACTCATATCGTAGAAGAATCATCAGAAAAGTAAATGCTTCTTTTCAAACTGATAGTTCTCCTTTTACTCCTGTAGCGCGGCGAACTCAATAAGTGACTCATAGTGCAACATGGATCTACGGCAAGACCCCAAGATCCCAGTGATTTGCTGGATGTATTCCAATCTCTTTCTGCTCTACAGTTTTTAGCCTCTACAGCACCCTCCAGTACCATGGAAGTCATTTCGTGGTGATGTCCTATCATTTTGTCGCTTCTTCTTGTCAGTGCTTTCCATATATCCGTTACTTCGATTATTCTGCGGATAACATCCTCATTGTTTACCTTATCAGTACACCTAATTTTCAACATTCTTCTGTAACGCAACATATCAAATGCTTCCACTCTCTTCCGTTCCGGTTTACCCACACTCCGTGTTTCACTACCATACAGTGCTGTGCTCCAAACGTACATTCCCAGAAATTTCTTCCTCAAATTGAATGTCTTATTTGCCAGTGCTAGTCTGCTTTTTATGTTCTCCTTGATCCGTCTGGCATTGGTTATTTTCCCTCCTAGGTAGGAGAATTCCTTAACTTCATCTACTTCGCAATCATCAAACATGTTGTTCAGTTCCTTGATGTTCTCATTTCTGCTCCTTCTCATTTCTTTCGTCTTTCTTCGGTTTACTCTCAGTCCATATTCTCTACTCATTACACTGTTTATTCCAATCAGCAGATCCTGTAATTCTTCTTCACTTTCGCCGAGGGTAACAATATCAGCGAATTTTATCATTGATATCCTTTCACCTTGAATTTTAATTCCCCTCGTGAACATTCCTTTTATTTCCGTCATTGCTTCTTCGATGTATAGGTTGAACAGTAGGGGAGAAAGGCTTCATCCTTGTCTTACACTGTTTTTAATACAAACACCTTGTTCTTGGTCTTGTACTCTTTTTATTTCCTCTTGGCTCTTGTATACGTAGTATATTATCCGTATTTACCCTGTAGCTAACCCCTGTTTTTCTCAGAATTTCGAACATCTTACACCATTTTACATTACCGAATGCTTTTTCCAGGTCGACAGATCTACGAACTAGTCTTTGTGGTGTCACCGCCAGACACCACACTTGCTAGGTGGTAGCTTAAATCGGCCGCGGTCCATTTAGTACATGTCGGACCCACGTGTCGCCACTGTGAGATCGCAGACCGAGCGCCACCACAAGGCAGGTCTCGAGATACGGAATAGCACTCGCCCCAGTTGTACGACGACTTTGCTAGCGACTACACTGACGAAGCCTTTCTCTCATTTGCCGAGAGACAGTTAGAATAGCCTTCAGCTAAGTCCATGGCTACGACCTAGCAAGGCACCATTAGCCTTACATAGTTTGATAGTTATCGTATGAAATGTCTCAACAAGAAGAACTATGTATACAACAAGGATTAAAAGTTAAGTATTCGAGGAGCTGCATACTTTTCTTATTAGCTTTCACTACTTATCCTGTTCCAGAATTCACGCCCGTCTGCGTTAGATAGCGTGCATTTCGGCCTCCTCTATCTACAAGGTGTTGGCACATTTGCCAACACATCAGTCTTGATTTTTTTTCTTTTGGTTCCGTTATCAACTGCAACGTCAGAACTGCTTCTGTGGTAGCTTTACTTTTCCTGGAACCTGCCGCGCGGGGTAGCCGCGCGATCTAGGGCGTCTTATCACTGTGCGCGCGGCGTCCCCCGTCGGAGGTTTGAGTCCTCCCTCGGGCATCTGTGTGTGTGGCTGTGTTGTACTTAGCGTAAGTTAGTTTAGTTAGAATAAGTAGCGTGTAAGCTTAGGGGCTGATGATCTCAGCAGTTAGGTCCCATGAGCTCTTACCACAAACTTACAAATTTTCCTGGAACCAAAATGATCTTTGAAATTACAATTAAATCAATACCATTAGCTGCTGACGGGCGTTGATATACATCAACGGGGACACATGAAAATGTGTGTCCTAACCGGGACTTGAACCCAGGATCTCCTGATTACATGACAGTCACTCCATCCATCTTTTTTTTTATCTCATTTTGTTATATACTGTTCGTGAAATTTGTTCGGGGCGGATGTCCGATGACACCCGTTCAGGTTCTTCGTTGATCCGTTCACTTAGTTTTTTTTTATTACAGAGGATGCATGTGAGCCACTGAGGGCAAAGAGGATAGTGCGACTGCAGGGACTTACCGTCGGCACGCTCCCTGTGGGACCCACATTCTCAACTTACAGTCCACACACTACGTTCGTAGTGCCCCTGACATTATACCCACTACTCGCGGCAGACATTCCACCGAGTCCCGTAAGAGTTCAGGCAAGTCGTGTGCATCTGCACTGAAGAAGGCCATCAGCCAGTTAGCCTTAACGATGTGAAGATGCCATCTTCATATTCAAAATGAATCTTATCAAACAGATCCTCAATTTTCTTTTCCATTCTTCTGTGTATCATTCTTGTCAGCAACTCGGATGCATGAGCTGTTAAGCTGACTGTGCGATGATTTCAGCACTTATCAGCTTTTTCAGTCTTCCGAACTGTGTGGATGATATTTTTCTGAAAGTTAGATGGTATGTCGCCAGTCTCATACATTCTACACAACAACGTGAATAGTTGTTTTGTTGCCACTTCCCCCCACGAATTTAGAAATTCTGATGGAATGCTATCTATCCCTTCTGCCATATTTGATGTTAGTCCTCCAAAGCTCTCTTAAATTCTGATTCTATTACTGCATCTCGTAGATCTTCAACATCGACTCCTGTTTCTTCTTCTATCACGTCATCGCACAATTCCATTCATAAACGCCTTCAATGTGCTCTTTCCACCTACCTGCTCTCTCCTTCGCATTTCATAGTGGAATTGCCATTGCACTCTGAATGCTAAAACTCTTGCTTCTAATTTTACCGAAGGTGTTTTGACTTTTGTATATGCTAAGTCAGTGTTTCCGACAACAATTTCTTTCCGGTCCCTTCGAATTTAGCCATTTTACCTTAGCTCCCTGTATTTCCTATTAATTTTATTCCTGTGTGACTTGTATGTCCGTATTCCTGAATTACGCTAACCATTTTTGTACTTCCTTCTTTCATCGATCAACTGAAGTATTTCTTCTCTTGTCCATGGTTTCTTCGCAGATCCTGTATTTGTACCTACGTTTTTCTTTCCAACGTATGTGACTGTCCTTTTTAGGGATGTCCATTCTTCTCCAACTGAACTGCCTACTAAGCTATTCGTTATGGCAGCATCTATACCGTCAGAGAACTTCAAGCGTATCTCCTCATTCCTTAGCACTTCCGTATCCGACTTTTTTGTGCACTGATTCTTCCTGGCTAGTCACTTAGACTTCAGCCAACTCTTTATAATTACTAAATTGTTACCTGATTTCGAAGTCTCTGTCTGACCATGTTGTAATCTAAGTATAATCTTGCCGTACATCCCAGTCTTTTCCAAATACACCTCCTCCATTTGTAATTCTTGAACAGATTATTCGCTATTGCTATCTGAAATTTATTGCAGAACTCAGTTAGTCTTTCGTTTCTCTCATTGCTATTACCAAGCCCATATTCCTTCCCCCTACGACAGTTGGCTGCAGAAAATTAATCTAAATACATAAACTGATTTATTGTTTTCTGATTTTTTTATTTAATGATTCGTCCGGTCTGGGTCTTCTATGAACGAATTTGGAATGTTTCAGGCAATCCGAATCTGTGACTGAAATTATGACATTAATTTTATCCTCCTGTCTTTCTTCGTTGTAGACACAGGTCTGGTTAGACATTGTGCTCATGCCATGTGCGTTCTATACACTGTCATAGGACTTCAATTTTTTGTACAGTGTTTCTGCAACACCGACATACTCGTTGTATATGCTTCTGGAACAGGAGACACGTAACAACTGCTGAACTTCAGTGTTGGTCCTTGGGCAGTCCCTTTTACCAAGCGTTTTAGTTTTTCGATTCCAGCAAAGGTATACCTACAGTAGAAAAAGAGCCATCTCTATATTCAGCGTTAACCTGAACACAGAAGTGCTGAATCTGGTTATACATTACAACCTGTTTCATGCTGCTATCGTAGGTACAGCGAAGAAAACGCTAATCACAGGGGAAACACACATGTATATAAGCATTCGCTCTTATCGCACTCCGTATGTGAATGGAACTCTAAGAAACCTAAATATTGGTTAAAATGGGGAGTACCATCAGATACGAACTTTATTTGCGTGGCTACTCTTCAATTCCCGTTTAACTGTTCTTCAGAGGGTGCATAGCGCCACATTGAGACTATTTCTCTACCATTTCACTCTCAAATGAACGATAAATCTTTCCATGGTTTCTATTATTTTATTACGATGATCTTTTACCCGATGTACCGGTCGTTCTAACTAAACTTTCCCTATTTAACACCTTATAAAACGGAAACTATTTACTGTACTAGTACGAAACGTGGTAGCATTAATGTCCAGAACATGGGGTGCATAATTTCCGTGCGTCATAGCACCACTAGGTGCCGTGATCAATCATCGTGATTCAGAGTCTCACACACCTGAACAGTCGCTGTGCACTTGTTGGTGTGTCAACATGAGCTTGGACGAAAGGAGCAGGGCGTTATCGGTGAAGCTCTATTGTCAAAACAACCTTGGTTGTTGGGCAACACAAAGGTGTTACAGACATTAAAAAAATGGGTGTCTGCAGAACCATAACTGAGAACAATCACAGTGCTTTTCATTAATTGGGCCTTATTCATTTTTGAAGGAAGGAAAACCTTTGCGTGGGACTTAGTGACCACAATGTGTTGCAGGTCAGATAATACGTAATGTAGACCGGACACCAGTAAGTAGTAAGTTCCATAGATCATTAGAGCGATTCTTTTACCGTAATGATGTGCAACGATTCATTAGTGTAAACATTAATGAACACATTATTATTTTCAGCCCTATTAAGGTAGCTACACTTTGTTTAACTAACTACCTGTTTTTAAATATAAATTCGTCAATGGGATTGAAGGAATTGTCCAGGAGACCTGATTTTAAATTAGATTTAAAATTTACTTCGCTACATATCCGACATATTACGTTATTCGGCAAATGATCAAAAATTTTTATTCTGCATATTGAACTCTTCTATGAATTACTGACAGCTTTGACAATGGGTAATAAAGGTCATTTTTCCCTCTAGTGTTGTAGGTCCTGATGAATTGTTTATGACGAATTTCATTAACGAATATAACTTCTGTGAAGGGGCAGTTAACATTCCTAGTTCCTTGAAGACATACCTATCTGACATCAATGGGTGAACACCACATATTATTCTTGCTGCTTGCTTTTGTGCAATCTATACTTCCCTTCTAATTGAGGAGAAAATTGTTCTGTACAATATTATTTGTTGAAAATGCGCAACATATGTCAGTAGGTTGATAGGTTTCTTTCCACGATCAGCAGCTGCAAGAAAAATAAAAGTAGCTGAATTTAAATTGTTTGAGAAGCTGAGTAAGATGCTTCCTCCTGTTCAAGTTTTCTTCAGTATGTACACCTACAATCTAGAGCAATCTAGCCTACTTACTGAATCCTGCTCATGTGAACATCAACTATTCGAATGACTCCCCCTGTTGTACAGAGCTAAATTAGGGTTTTTTGAAAGACATCTTGTTTACGCCAGTGACTGTTAAACTTTTTATTTCTACTATTGCAATCTCGGCCTTAGGCAGCTGAAACACAAAATGTTTATAAAATATTTTCCAAAAATAGTTGTGTATTTTGACATTCGGCCGATTACACAATTTGCAAACTGCAGCTATGTAACCATGTTTACTTATATGTTTTGGCTTTTAGCCATGTCAACTTTATACACGTTGACACATTTAAATGTTGTTGTCATTTGCTGTTATCTACATTCGTAACGCTGCTAAGTACTGCGAGCACACATGTTTATATACCGTAAAACAGCACACATGTTTGTTCCGCCATCGCTAGTAACTTTTGCACTAACCCACAGCAGCGAACGACTGTTTACAGGCTACTGGTAGCCGTTTTGGCGCGTAAACGGATTGCAGATATTATTCTTGTTCTGAGTGCAGCGCCATTGCAGTCTAGCGACTGTACTAGCAAGTATGGAGCTATGCACTCGTTTTACAATTATGGTTCACACTATAATTTCATACATAAATTAGGGTGCTTTTTCTTTCAAAATTTTGGGAGAGTCCATTTTCAGAGAATAACTTATTAATGATGATGATGTTTGGTTTGTGAGGCGCTCAACTGGGCAGTCATCAGCGCCCGTACAAAGTCCCAATTTTTACACAGTCCCACTTTTCCATAGTCCAATCTAGACACTGTCACGAATGATGATGATGATGATCATGAAGTGATGAGGACAACACAGACACCCAGTCCCCGAGTAGATAAAATACCCAACCCGACTGGTAATCGAACACAGGACCCCGTGATTCATAGGCAACAACGCTAGACACTAGATCACGAGCTGTAGACAACAGCTTATTAATTTTTTGGAAAATATTGTTCACCAACACTTCTGATGCTTTATCCTTAATGGGATTTATTGTAATACTAGTACCATCTGCTAAAAGCTCCAGTTTGGTTGTTGAATGTTAAATGAAATGTCATTCACCTATATAAGGTGAAGTGTTGGCACAAGAGCCAACACCGTGTTGCTAGAGGAGGCCGAAATGCACGCGTTTAAGCTCATGCAGACTGGCGTGAGGTCTGGAACAATTAAGGAGTTGAGTTTTCTAAATAAAGTAAGGAGTTGCTTTAATACTTAACTTTAATCCATAATTGGAGAACATCGCTATTGATGATACATTAATTATAATCTCAATATAAACTGGAAATGGTGCCTTGCTAGGTCGTAGCTGAAGGCTATGCTAACTATCGTCTTGGCAAATGAGAGCGTATTTGTCAGTGAACCATCGCTAGCAAAGTCGGCTGTACAACTGGGGCCGAGTGCTAGGACGTCTCTCTAGACCTGCCGTTTGGCGGCGCTCGGTCTGCAATCACTGACAGTGGCGACACGCGGGTCCGACGTATACTAGCGGACCGCGGCCGATTTAAAGGCTACCACCTAGCAAGTGTGGTATCTGGCGGTGACACCACATTCCTCCCCCGCAAATCGGCGTACGGTTGTGTTATAAGGCTTCCGCCCGCCATGGGGAGGACCCCACGTTGACGTATGCGACGAGGTGGGGAGCCTAACAACATGCGAGGCTGTGCCACCCGCACCCTGCCATTCGGTCCGAGGGGATCTAGGAAACGCCCGAAAACCTACTCCAGGGTGCACGCCAACATGCGGTGTATGCGCCCATAGAGAGACAGGAGGGGCCGAAGGGTCGACCTCCATCGCGTCGGGGTACCCGTCGGGCGAAGACGCCATCTGGTCCGGAGCGGGCAAGAGGTCCATGTCGGAGGACAGCTGGTCACGGGAAGCGATCGGCGGCGCGTGACCCACTGAGGCGCTTGGCGGCTGCAGCGATGCGTCCACTGCGGGCGTCGCCGGCGGAAGAATAGGCGGCGGCGGCGGCGGCGGCGGCGGCGGTGGCGCGTCGCCATGGGGCAAAATGGAAGGCAGCGTCGGTAACACCTGGGGATGAGGCGAGCCAGTACATGAGTCCCCAGGGCGCTGACCGGACGACACCGTCGCTGAAAGCAGACGGGGAGCGGCAGATCCCGTGCAACGACAGAGGCGCAGCTGATTGAGATGCCAACGCACCTCACCAGAGGCCCACAAAATCAGATACATAGCGCGGCCGAGGCAGCGAAGAATGCGCCCTGCGAGCCAACGCCGTGAACCTCGATAGATGCGATAGTATACAACGTCGCCTGGAGCAAAAGCAGGTGGCTGCCGCAGCACAGGAACCTGATGCGGCGGATGCAGCAAAGATATCAAGGTTCGATGAGGACGACCGTGGAGCAACTCAGGCGGCGAGCGACCATCTCGGGGCTGAGAACGATACGAAGACAAAAAGAGCAATAACGCGTCCTCCCGAGAATGCGACTCTTTCAACTTCAATATCTGTGACTTGAAAGTCCGGACCAAACGTTCAGCGGCACCGTCTGACTGAGGCGAAAACGGCGCGATTGTCAGATGTTGAATACCATTGGCCTGGCAGAATGACTGAAATTCTGCGGACATGAATTGTGGGCCATTGTTGGAAACAATAGCCTGTGGAAGACCTTCTATGCAAAAGATAGCGGATAACGCTTGGATGGTGGCAGATGACGTCGTGGAAGACATCCGGACAACAAAAGGAAAATTACTGAATGAATCTACCACAAACAACCATCGAGCATTCCAGAATGGACCAGCAAAATCGATGTGTAATCGTTGCCAAGGGGTAGTGGCTTTCGGCCATGCAAAGAATTTCCGCGGTGGTGCGGATTGTTGTTTGGCACACGCCATGCAAGAAGAGCAGATATTCGTAATCGCAGCATCGATTCCGAACCATGTACAGTGCTGACGAGCAAGTTGTTTCGTTCGCACTATACCCCAATGTCCTTGGTGGAGAAGCCGTAAAACAGAGGACTGTAACGAACGTGGGACCACGACCCGAGACTGATCATTATCAGAACGCAACAGCAAAACACCACGTCGAACAAAAAGTCTCTCCTTGTGAGCAAAAAATCGGCGAACCAACGGATCCTAGATTCGTGACTTTGACAAGGGCCATTGCGTAGCAACAAAACGCAAAACGGTAGCAAGGACAGGGTCAGCAGCTGTGGCTGTAGCTACACAAATCAATCGGAAACGATTCGACCACGTCATCGGTTTCCGAATTAATGAACAGGCAAGCAAGTTCGGAGGAATCGAATGCTCTATCCTCAGCAACAGGCAAACGGGACAACGCATCGGCGTTTCTGTGCTTAGCAGTGGACCGATACAAAATATCGTAGCGGTACTGCGAGAGGAAAATAGACCAGCGAATGAATTTCTGCGCTGTACGCGGAGGTACAGGCTTGTTCGGATGAAAAAGCGATGTCAAAGGTTTGTGGTCTGTGATGATAGTAAAGTGACGACCATACAAGAAATCATGAAACTTTGTAACACCAAATACGAGAGCCAAAGCTTCTTTCTCTATCTGGGAATAATTTCTTTGCGCAGACGAGAGCAATTTGGACGCAAAGGCAATAGGGCGATCATGCGATCCATCTTTGTGCGCAAGCACAGCACCGATCCCGAAATCCGATGCATCTACCATCAACAAAAGGGGTTTCTGGGGATCGAATGGCGTAAGGCAAGTATAGGAAAGCAACGCCGATTTCAACTGGCGAAAGGCGCGTTCGCATTCCGTCGTCCAGACGAACGGAACACCTGTACGGCGTAAACGATGAAGCGGAGCTGAAATGGAAGAGGCATGTGGCACATATCTGTTATAGTAATTGATTTTTTCCAGCACACTCTGTAGCTGCTTCAAATTCCGCGGCGAAGGCAAGTCTTGTATGGCACGGAGTTGCTCGGGACTGGGATGTATGCCTTGGGCATTGATTACATGTCCCAGATAGGGTAAGTCACGAGCAAAAAACAAACATTTGTCCTTCCGCAAGCGAAGACCATTTTGTCGCAAGACCTGAAATAATGTTATGAGATTGGCTAAATGTTCTTCTTCTGACTTTCCGGAGATCACAATATCGTCCAGATAGTTTGCTGCAGTAGGGACCGAGGCACAGACAGTTTGCAGATATTGCTGAAACAATGCAGGGGCGGATGCACACCCGAATGGCAGTCGTTTGAATCGGTACAAACCAAGATGCGTGTTAACCACCAAAACGCGCTGGGATTCTTCATCCACCGGTATTTGCAAGTACGCACCTGCTAGGTCCAATTTCGAAAAATATTTACCCGGGCACAGTTTGTCAAAAAGATCTTCCGGGCGGGGTAAAGGAAAAGTTGCAATCACTAGTTGTGGATTCACTGTAGCTTTGAAGTCCACGCAAAGTCTCAATTTTCCAGAAGGTTTTGGCAAAATTACTAAGGGTGATGCCCAGAGAGAAGCCTGCACACGTTCAATCACACCTTGTGATTCCAAATCGTGTGATGTTCTTGCGACCTCATCACGCAATGTGTGGGGAACAGTGCGCGCACTGAAAAATTTCGGTTGCGCGTTGACTTTCAGTTCCAAATATGCTTCATAGTTCTTAGCGCAACCAAGGCCTGGTGCAAAAATGTCTGCAAATTCTTCACAGAGACGAGAAACACTGGCGGAAGGCACAGTCTGGTTCACTGATAGGACCTGATTGACTATAGACAAGTTAAAGAACCGAAATAAATCGAAACCAAACAAGTTCACTGCAGAAGAAGAATGAAGTACGTAAAATGACACAAGTTTTGTTTGTCCCTTGTATGTTGCAAGGAGGCTGCACTGTCCTAACACAGGGATAGCTTGTCCTGAATAACTATTTAACTTAACATTTGCGGCACGCAACGGAGGTGTGCCCAGTTGTTTGTACGTGTCTTTATTGATCAGTGAAACTGCAGCTCCGGTATTGAGCTGGAATGGGATCACGTTGTGATTAATGTCCAAGTCTACAAAAAAAAAAATGGATCAAATGGCTCTGAGCACTACGGGACTTAACAGCTGTGGTCATCAGTCCCCTAGAACTTAGAACTACTTAAACCTAACTAACCTAAGGACATCACACACATCCATGCCCGAGGCAGGATTCGAACCTGCGACCGTAGCAGTTGCGCGGTTACGGACTGTGCGCCTAGAACCGCGAGACCACCGTGGCCGGCAGTCTACAAAAAGTTTATTGTCATGCTGACGACAAGAGCGACTGTCTCGTGCAACATGAACTGACACTGGTACAGAATTACATGCGACTTGACGGGATTTCCGTCGACTTCGGCGCACACTATTTGTGGGACGAACACAGTCACTGTTAGAAAGAGCGGCACTGGGCAGAGTGGAATGAACTACATGAATGTCCATGGGCGAAGGTTCATGAGCCTGAGTACTCTTGGTTCGATTCTGATGCTGGCGCGAAACAAAGGGCCTGGAATGGTTGTGAGTGTCTGTTGTGAGCTTTTTCTGGCAAACACTTTGAACATGTCCTTTTTTATTACAGAAAAAGCAAATAGCCTGGTGTGACGGGCAATTCTCACGCGAATGTCTAGTAGCACACTGCGGGCATGATTTTAGCACTGCATTTGCTTGCTTGCGCGGCCCACGTAGTGGAGAGCTTCGCGGCAGCTGAGCGGATGGGCGCGAGGGCTGTTTACTGTTCCGTGCAGCGCGCCCGGCGGGCCAGTTAATGTGACACACAGCTGGCGAAGTTCCACATGATTCCTGAGCAAAATGTCAAGTGTGTCCTGCCTATCCAATATGTCCATCACTTGTTGAAGGGAGGGATTGACTAGTTTCAAAGTCTGTTGAAGGGAGGGATTGACTAGTTTCAAAATCTGTTCCCTTATACGAACATCAGAAAAGGTCTATTTATTTGTGTTTGGCATTCGTGTGAATCAAGGAAGTCGAGTGATTGTCAAAAAATGGACGAAAAAAAATGTCGTATGGTGATTAAAAATTACTTTATGAAACACAAAACGACTCAGGAGACTAAAGAGAAGCTTGATAAACATTACGGTGTCTCTGCACCTTCGATTAGAACAGTTTATAAGTGATTTCAAAATTTTCGGAGAGGCCATATGGGCACAGGTGATGCTGAACGTTCTGGACGCCCTGTGGAGGTTACGACTCCAGAAATCATTGATAAAATCCGTGATATGGTGATGGATGACAGAAGAGTGAAGGTGCGTGAGATTGCTGTGAGCATCTCGAATGAACGGATACATAATATTTTGCATAAACATTTGGACATGAGAAAGCTACCTGCAAGATGGGTTCTACGATTGCTCACGCTTGACCAAAAACGGAACCATGTGAAGTGTTGCATGGATGGTTTGCAGCTCTTTAGGAAGAATCCGCAGGACTTTGAGCGTCGTTTCGTCACTGTGGATGAAACCTCGTATCCCTGAGACCAAACAACAATCCAAGCAATGGGTTACCAAGGGAGAATCTGAACCAAAAAAGCCGACGACCATTCCTTCGACTGGAAAGGTTATGGCAACTGTCTTTTGGGATTCGCAAGGGATAATCCTCATAGAATACCTGGAAAAGGGTAAAACTGTTATAGGTGAATATTATTCATTGTTATTGGATCGTTCGAAAACCGAGCTGCAAGAAAAACGCCGGCGATTGGGCCGCCAAAACGTCCTTTTCCATCACGATAATGCACCAGCACACATCTCAGCCGTTGTGGTCGAAAAGTTAGTGTAAATAATATTCCAACTCGATTCACATCCCCCCTATTCTCCAGACTTGGCTCCCTCGGACTAGTATTTGTTTTCCAATTCGAAGAAATGGCTGGCGGCACAAAGATTTTATTCAAACGAGAAGGCGATTGCAGCAACTAATAGCTATTTTGCAGACTTGGACAATTCCTATTATTCGGAACGGATCAACAAGTTAGAACAGCATTGGACGAAGTGTATGAGTCTAAAAGGAGACTATGCCGAAAAATAAAAAAAGGTTTACCCCAAACACGTAAGTAGTTCTTATTTTAGCACGGACTTTCCAAACGCCCCTCATAAATGTGTGATTTGTATGTAGCTGGCACTTCGGGTTTTCTTAGTTGCCATGAGCTTTTCTTGAAACTTAAGGCAGTTTAGCCAAACTTTGTACAGAGCTTTGGTTACGGCTACGTTGGGTCAATGAGGTATTAGTGGCCACTCGTCGGCATCCATTGTGAGGTTGGTACAGGTAGAAACTGCTCATGCTCTCTAAACTCTTCCGGGTTTCTGTGTGAATCCCGGTGATGGGGCAAGTTAGTTTTACTCTTCCCTACGAGTCCGGTGAGTAACAGTGCTCTCAGTAGTGTCTCTAGTTGCTAAATTGAAATGTGCAAGAGTTAGCATAGTTTGAGTCTACAATAGTCACTCTGGTGAGAGGCGTTGATAATCATGCGTAAGGGAACGGTGTTAATTTCACTAGTTTTTAGTTTATTCGATGAAAACTTTTGTGCTACGTCCACTTGGCGTGGACGAGCGATGCCGCCACGTGATGTACAGTTTTAATTTGTTTCGTGTATCATGTACGAATATGCCGTGTGCTTTGTGGAATGCTTGAGTTAAATTTTATTTAATGTACCGTCCAGTCTGTGTTTCATTCGCACGGACTTCGTAGCTCGCACTCTGCAGCAACACTTGCGTTTCTTTGTAATCCATGAGCCTCCAATTCGAAGTAAAGACCTCTCGTGTTCGAACTGAATCCTCAGTTTCATCGCGAAATAGCTGCTCTCACGTTTGGTAAATTAATTTACGAAGTTAGTGAGCTGTATGGCATTTCAGAAGTGCCATTTGGTCTCTGAAATTGACCGTTAAAGCCACTCGCATTCTGATCCAGTGAGATTACGTGTGGAGTAGGGAAACTTTCTTCTAAATTGTATCTTTTGTTGTGTGAGTGATCACTGTGGACGTGGTGTGTGTGAGTCTGATGAACTGCAACCAGTAATTTAGCAGACTTCCCCCCCCCCCCCCCCACACACACACCCCCACACACGTGTCGATTCAGTTGTTACGTTGTATAATGTACCAGGTGTCGAGATTCACGCGTCAGCATTCCGAGTAACTGTGTTTTAGCTTAACATCCGTGTATGTGTTACTTTCAGTGAGGAAATAAATGGTAATTATTGCTAAATTCGATGCTATTACATCTCACAGGGCCATTCCGCTCCCTACTCAGGATTCTTAAAATCAGTCAATTTGCGCATCCCCTTAATAATGTTTCAATGAATTTTATCATTATTATTGAATATCCAATATATATGGATTGGTGTTTTAATAGGTCACCAAATGATCAGTGCCGTGTTCCTTTTTATCAGTTTAATTAGTTAATATTTAAATAAATTTGGCCCACTAATGACAAATGTTGCGTTTGGTACTTGTTTGAGGCAAGCGAACATAGGCTATACTCGCATAGTCATTCTTGAGCGATTTAGGGAATCAGAAAAAGAGATATTTCGCGAAGGTACGTTGCAACAGTAAAAGCCGATAGAGTCATTCAGCGTTCCAAAGAGGCGTAAAAACTGCATTTTCCCTTGTTCATATCTCGGGTTCTATCTGCGATAAAAAGGTAGGGTCAAGTACTGTGGGTAGCCACTGACAGGGACTATTTGCGTACGCAACTGAAAAATCGTCTTAGTGTCACTATCCGACTATACAGTGTCAAAATATGAATATTACACACGTCCTCCTCCTTAGACAAATAGAGGAAGTCGGTTGGTTCTTTTTGCATTTGATGTGGTCTCAGGTGGGCTTGATGGAACTTACGGAGGTACCAGTATTAATTACTGGTTGCAGTTCATCAGGATCACACACACCACGTCCACACTGATCACTCACACAACAAAAGCTCATGGGTGATTCTTCGGAAAACCTCAAAAAAAATTTTTAACTATATTTTCGCCGCCACCAGAGGACCAAAACCCAGCCAAGGATTCACAGACGGCTATGCAAAGTAAACGGCTGAAATTTTTATGATAAATTCCTTAGATCCTGATCTCGAACACACTTTAAAATTTTCTTGATATCTTTACCTGTTTCCAAAATACACAGATCCGTGCAATGTTACCCTACTTCTACACGTAAAATCCTGCAAGAAGCGAAAGCTAAATAATAAATAATCGCAGAAAATTGCTCACATTTTAACGGCATATTCTCTAGATATTTTTCTAGAAGAGCTGTATTCTCGTTTTTAAAAATCTTTATCCGTTACAGAGAAACACTCCAAAAACTTGTTTTTTGTTTGCTAAAACCCAGTCGCTGATTCAAAGACGGCTACCCATGACAAACGGCTGCAGTTTATACGTTGTCTTCCTAAGATCCCGATCTCGAAGAACCTTGAAAACGTTTTTGGTATCTTTATCAGTTTCCGATAAAGAGATTTTCAAAGTTACCCCACTTGCAAAATACGCACATAAAATCCGGTGTGAAGCGAGGACGTAATTTATAAAGTGACGTAGCACTTGGAAACAGGCTGTAAAGTGTGTGCATTATCAGTAGAAGGTTACTGGAAACCTCGTGTTGTAGTTCTGAAGCACGTGCTAAATTTTTGTGCATACGAAATCTGATCTTAGGTGTAAAATTAGTTTTGCTTTATTTCAATTTCACACAAGTAAACCATCTAAATTTTACTGGTCAATGAATTTCTTTTCATATGAGTTACATACCCTGCTGTAGTAGAGAAACAAGGGACCTAGCAGGAAAATGCTACTATCGTAGCACAAAAAATGCGAATTCCTGTTTATTTAAAAGCCTTTCACTGAAAAGTGAGGTACAGGATGCGTCATTCTACTTTCCTCTGCACTTTTAAAAATTTTGGCATGCGAATATATTCGCGCACTTTTGTGTTGAGAGCGAGGAAGACAGTGGCAGTGACAAAGACACGGAAAAGTAATAAATACTGGAATAAAGTAGACAGTGGTTGTGTTGTATAAAGTGCGAAGGTGACAATGGCACAATGGCAGTGTGAAAGAAAGAGAGGGACACAGTGGCAGTGGAACATAGTTGACAGTGATAGAACCATGCTAGGAGAAGAGTGGGCGGGGGGGGGGGGGGGGCACTGATAAAGACAAAGTGGAAGTGTGCCAGAGCCAGTGATAAAAGTTAATTATTGCTAAATTCGTTGCTATTACCTCTCACGGGACCATTCCGCTCCTTAGTCAGGACAGTGAGAAGACACAGCAGCAGTAAGAAGGAAGGAATGAGATATGAGCAGTAAGAGAGAACGAGAGGGAGACAGTGAAACTGAGAGAGGCTGTAGTAGTAGGACAGAACATTGGGGACTGTTGCTCTGACACAGGAGACAATGAAAGGCAGGCACAAAGAGATAATGACAATGAGTTTCGCTGAATGAGTGAGAGAGAACGAGCAACTGGGAGTGGGTGGTTATGAGCGACTTAGAGGGGTGGACTAGTGGGTGGAAGTTTAAATCTTTCCGTCGGAGCTCTGAATACTTTAAAACGATGGTCCTTTCTCCCTATGTAGATGGGATTCAACAAACTATTGTGGCCTTCAGGAAAGAAAATTTGGCGAATAAAATTTTCTGAAAAGATCTCGCTGCAACATATCAACCATGCAGAGGGAGACTAGCAAACGAAACGAAACTTCACGGATTGGGACGGTGTGTGATAATATTTCAGTGATTACAAAGTCGAATAGTATTTACAAGTAACTTGACTTATCAGTATAAGTTTGCAAACCCTCTAGCCTGGATGCGTCCACTGAATCGTTTCGGAAGGGTGTCATAAAGCCATTGCAACCTGTCCACAAACGAGCTGCCCCACAACTATTGTAGCTGTTCAACGATATCGTCTTTGCTGGCACTGGGATGGATGTGACATCTGACCTGATCTTACAATTGCACTGTGGATCTTGCTGGCGACTGAAGTACTTCAACATCGCGCAGAAAGATCCTGTAGACACGTTCCATTTATGGGCGAGCATTTTTCTGTAAAAAAAAAAAAAACACTCCGATAATGTGGAGTGAGAAATAACGCATGAAGAATGCAGGACGTCTGTAACGTACTGCTGTGCCACCATTCACTCAGTCGCTACCAGCCGTGACCCGAAGCTGTACACATTGGCTTTTCTCACCACAACACGAGGAGTAGCAGGTCAGTGCCTTCCCAAGACCACGGAAAAATGGGACCTCTCCCCAAAATGCCGCCAAGCTCGACGACGACTGTCGTCCATGGTAGTGGAAAATGGCCCTCATTGCTGAACACAATGTAACGCAATTCATCAAGAGTCCATGCACCCCAGTAATGGCACCACGTCAAACTAAGTCGTTAGTGTTGTGGTGTTCACGGGACACTACACTTAGTCCAGCAGCTGCTGGCCTCTGACCAATTGGTGCTGCATGACACAAAATACTGCCGTGAGTCCATTATTTGTTCTCGGAAGGCAGGCACTGAAAGGGGTTACGACGTGCATGATGCTGTGAGGTAACGGGCGGGTTGTGGCGCCCAGAAAATATTCTAAGTTCGGAGTTGGCGTGGCCACACGGGCCGCTCGGCAAGCCGGGGCTCGTCAGCAACCGCGTGGTGCCGAACGTTGGCCGGAGCAAGAGGGGAGCCCCCGTGCGTGGTCCAGGCCAACAGCATGGCTGACGCTGCGAAAAGGACTGTGCTTTGTGTCAATGAAGGAGATTTGTACGTCAGGAGTGCCGAAGATGGCGGACTTTGTGCAACCATAATGGCAGACATTTCACAGTTCATGTAGAAATTAATAATAGCCAGAGGAATCATGATACCTTGGAAAGAAAATAATTACCATTATTTGCACGACGTTTCTGATGGAATAATCAAATTTTCAATACCTTTATTAGTTTAAAGTTCAGTATCTGACTATATTACACCAGTAACAGTCAGCAACGAATTTCCAAAATCTAAACCGTTCATCCGATTTTGTCGATCGATGTGTCTTTAGAAATTTATTAGTGTAAATCTAAATTGGTATGAATTACAGGCATGTAACTTGAATAGTACATGAATTATTGGAGGTCAAAGTTGCCGATTACTATCGAATGCGTCAGGTCATAAGTACTCCACAGTTGCACGAAAAAACGGTAGCAGCATGCTTATAAATATATTTATTCATCTATATCTTTTTTATATCCGATATATACTATTCATGAAGAAATTGGTCAAATATTTACTGTGCTTTAGAAAGCACAGTGGCTAAGCTACTGGCCTACTTCTACGTCTATTCCTTTTATATATCTTTATTTAATTTATTTATGTATTTAATAATGTGTGTCAGAGCGTGTGTATGGTCCAGCAGTAAGAATTTATTTAATTTCAAGTTATTTAAATGTAAACCCAGTATTTCATATGTGTTTCAATATGCTTGTGAGTTTGCGTTGGCTTGGAGACATGGCGGGAGCGCACTAGCCAATCACAGCACTCGTTACTACAGTAGGTGACTACTGAAGAATGGAGAGACTGTATGGAAGTGGGGGAGGAGCATCGGGACGCAGAGGACACGGGGAGTGCTGGACGGGAAGGCACGACGGAGGGTCGCAGGAAGTACTTGGAGAGTGTCGAGTAGTTTGCACGTGGTCGCGGGAGATAGAAATATTACGTGCACTTGTGAGATTTCCATGACTTCTGCATTGAAGTCATAGTATGCATTTAGAAGTGAATATCTAGTGAGCTATGTTGTTGTTCGTAAATAATTACGTGAAGTGGGAATCTATTGTTTCCCTGTTATTCAACTTATATTTCATTTAATTGCTGGATTATCGAGACCAGTAAGTGTTTTTCAGTAATAAACGGCATTCTTGAAAGTATTTCTGCTATTGTAATTACAATTAAAAGTCGTTAAAATAGTACCTGCAGATTATATATTATATTTAATTGCAATCTTTCATTTGTTACTTTACATGTTACATTCAAAATTCGCAATTGCCTAGTGTTTGGAACCTTCGACCATTCGATTCATGTGTATCTACGTGATGTATACTATAGACTCAGCAGTATTTGGTTTGTAATGCAGCAACTACGTATCCCAGCCCGTAGACAACGAAACCAGCCAAAACGTTCCACAAATCTGGAAACTGCATGATTCGATCAGCCAGCCAAATGAAGGCCCATAATGACGGAGGCCATTCCAAACTCTGTGTTCTTCAACGTCTATCACTTGAGCCGTGGTAAAATTTGTTGTTTTGAAGAGCGGGCCGCAGCGCATAGTGTGAAGCAGCCGCCCTCCGTTTCTAGCGGTGGCGTCGCTGTGGCAATCGCAGCTTTGGTGTCTCCCTCTGGTGGGAAAGGGGAAAGGTAACCTCATGTGCATTTAAGGGGCGCTATGAGCTCACTAAGGGGGAGTCTGGTCAGTTGGTCAGCCGGGTCAATGTGGGGCAGTCAGTGTCTGTCTGTCGTTCGGAGTGCTAGTATGTGTTAGGCCGCCAGTCTGCTCGAGTTCCTTCAGGCAATGGTCATTGGCGGTTGGATCGGTCGGTTGGTCGGTCGCGCATTGGGACACAAGATGACTTGTCCGTCTTGAGCGTCGGGGCATGTGAGGTCGCCACGTCAGTCCAGTGAGCCGCGCCGTATAGCGAGGGATAGTGGAATCGCGGCAGACACGAGAGCAACAGGAGTCAACCCGCGACATCGGCCTGGCCGGGGCGCGCTGCGACGCCATGAGACGGGAGATCGGCGCGCCTTCCTGCGTCCGTTGAAGTGGCTGGCTGTGGACGGTTCGAGAGAGCGTTGGGGGTGCTGCGCCACGTCTTCGCCAGAAATCGCAGTTTATTGGAAGTCAAGTGACTGGAGATATGTTGTTTCATTTACTTGTTAAATTCTACTTGTTTTCTTGGTCAGTCTCTCGTCCCCAGCTGGTTCGTCTGTCTGTCGTCCGCATATGTTAGGCAGTTAGTGTCTGTCTGTTTGTCTGTCGGTGTGCCGTACGTTAATAGATGCCTCTGTCATGTTTGTCAGATTCGGTGTTAACGAATTTATTGCTTAAGGTGTAAAGGCCGAATTCCTGAAATATGTGTTTATCTTGACTATCATCTTAAGAGGCGATATATGTGTAATGTAGAGCATGTTTGTACATTTTATGTAAGACTGCATGTCATGGGTTTTTATTTAAATGGTCATTTTAGTACATAAAGTTGCCACCCTTCCACCGTAAGAGTTTTCTTTTAAAAAGAAGTGCAAAGTAATTTTCTTTTTAATGTGAGTGTTTTGTACCATTCCCATCCCTCCTACGGGGTGCATAGTTTATGTATTTTTGTGAGTTGTTAAAATTTTTAGTTTAAAGTAATATGGTGTGTTGCAGATTTGCATCACTGTAGTCTTTCAGAGGTTGTTGTGAGCGGTCGTGACTACGGTCGTGTTAAAAGGGAGCGGCAAGCTTCTCAGCCAGAATGCTCTTACTGAAAAAAAAAAAAATTGTATTTCTGTCTCTGAATAAACTGTAACTTGACATTTAGAGGGTGCTTTCTGATTATAATTTTTAAATCAGTATTTTTTTTTAAAGTAAGAGTGCTTAGGAATAAAATTTCCATTTGTTGAAATTTAATTTGTTTTCATCATTTAGCCACTGGCAACTACTTCCACGCTCACATAGTATGATTAAATGTGTTAATCTTCTTGATGAATCGTTAGTAAATAAAGTAAATTCATAAGAAAACGTTTTGGAAATAAATTCAAGTTTCAGCTGTTCACGACCCTTATATTCTGTATTATACCAATTAAAACACTAAAAAACCGTCAATACTGTTATGAAAGCTAATACTCCAGGTATCATACACTGCAAAAATTCACTTTGGTGTGCCATTGTTTGCGAGTAATTGATGAAAAAAAATTCGGAAATGAAATATGCGTGACTCGAATAGCGATAAAAAAGACCCGGTAAGGGTTTCTCATGCAGGAGGTTGTGGTTTCGATTCTCATCAGGTGCATTTCTTTAAAATCTTTATCAAAATGACTTTGATCATTATTTTTATTCGGTTCATTGTTTTGAATATAATTTTTTATTTATATTCTTTGGTGACATTATTTTAATCATAATATCAACTACTTCACTTATTCTCTTTATCGTTCCTATCATTCTTTTTCCGCTTGAAATCTTTGTTCGCGTGTTTTTAATTAATTTTATGCATTAATTTGGATTGAATTTTTTTGTTTTATCCTCTTACTTTTTTGTCCAGGTTGTTGCATTTTGCTTGAGTTTCGTTTTACTTTTAAAATACTTCCAGCGCTTAAATATTCATCTGGCATATAGTGGCCTTAGTCCAGTAGGCATTTAGGCTGTGATTCAAATATTTCTGTGAAGATTACAACGCAAAAAATTGCCCACCTTGTAGCGTAAAATACATTACTATTTCGCCTTTTGTTTTTTAACCAACTTTCACGATCACAAAAATTGCAAGTGGAAAAATAGCGATAGGAAGAAAATTGAGAACTAATGAAGAAGTTGATATTTTGATTAACGTGGTGTGTCAGAGAAATGGAAATAAGAAATTACATTTCAACAAATAAGTTAAAAGAATGATGATCAAAGACATATCGATAAAGATTTAAAAATTTAAGTATATAATGCACCTAATGGGATTCCACCCACAGACTCCTGCCTACTCTATTCATTACACTACGCAACCATGTTACATAACCCATTTTTTTTAACGGTCTTATGCATCACGCAAATTCCGAAAGTTTGTTTTCGTCAGTTACTCGCAAACGAGGGCCGACCATGACGAATGGCTGCAGGGTGTGGTAACTGCGATCGTAGCCTAGGTCACTGTATATTTTGTTTCAAAATGTCGATCCCATCGCTGGGGAATTGTCGTTGTAAGTACGAAGAACTCTAATACATTGTGGTGGCCTTTCTACCTGTCACAAAGAATTGCCACTCTAATCACACCGATGGTATGCAAGTGTACAAAGTTTCATTTACACCCGACCATGTATCCCGTGTGTTTCACTTTATTTACCATGTAGTATACATTACACATTCGTCATTAGTTAGTGACAAAAACTTATATACACATATCTGCAGTGTGAAGCAATCTATCTAGTATTGGAAATCTTGTCAAATCCATATGATATTATTACTATGCTCTCACTGTATTCTTTCCTTCTTACTCCAATAACCATTTTGCTGCCTGCTTCCTCACATCAGCATATCACAAAATCTCAACTAGCAGCACGGAACTGTTGTTTCAGCTACTTGCAAAATCATCGTCAGTAACGTCTGTACTCGTTTTATTAAGTTCATTTCACTTAAACGCAATAACTTCGGGAAAAAGTTTAGAAAGTGTTTACCTTTTTTGACAACGGCCCTATTTTATTCATTACAACAACAAAACGAAAACACTCTGTAATAGTCCTACTGGAGGGAACCAATAAGCCAATGAATTCACTTCTTAGTAGTTTACAACAAAATACAACAATGTGGAGACCTCACCCATGGTGGCAAAATATAACAAACTCTACTGAAAAGCTTCCTTCGCAGGATCTTGTTGACAGAACATTCTTCACTTGACACTTATCAAGTTTTTAATCACTTTAACACATCATTCATGTATCAAATCGCGTCAGTTGATCTTAGTTTTCAAGTTTTTCCAGTATCAAGATACACTGATACTAGAAGATGTACATTTGCACATATAAAAGAAGTAGTATAGGAAATAGTACAGAAAACTTTAAATGAAATAGGACTGCCAAAGCACTGGGTCCATTTGCTCGCCATGTACGCGATATGAAGAGTCAGTATATCCTGCTGAGGGTTAAATGGTATTCTCACAAGCAGCTGGTATATGTTCAGCCATAATTTACTCGTACAGTGCCATTAATGCCTGAAGAAGCAAAACAGACTTCATATCAAATGCAGGATCCCAAGGACTAAGAGGCAACAAGTTGTAGGATCCTAAAGCAATACCAAATCCTCATCCAAGAATTGAGTAAACATCCAGCCAAATCGGGAAATTCAAGGAAAATTACAATTATACACAGCAATGAATCGATTTGCTGAATACACTATATCAGATAATACCTAATTACGCAACATCTGGCCACTGACTTGGCTATCTGAGAAGAATCATTTATAGCTAATTTCACCAACAGAGAAAAACAACGAACCCTGTTATTGACATTCCTACTCATAGCTCCCCCTCATCTGATACTCATCAACAACGCAAACAACACACCCACTTATGTGACCATTCGTCAATAATCCTGAGATACAAAGCAAAAAAATATATCTATAACATTCACAAACAGAAGAACTCCACAGAAAAACAAATGAAAAATGCTTCTTCAGGAGAGAAAATACTAACATAAACAAGACATATGGGAGGTACTCGATTACAAAAGGGAAGATATCAAGTGTTACGAGGGGCATTCAATTATTAAAGTAACATATTTTTTTCTAAAGAAGGATGGTTTCTTAAGGGTTCCAATATACCATATTATTCTCCGCTCTTCTGGCTACAAAACACTGTTTTTCAAGCTAATGCATGTTCAATGCGAGGGTTTGTATGCCCTCATGTTACCACTCAACTGCTCGACATGTACATTCACAAATATTACAGTGGGGCATGTTGCAAATAAATGAAAAAAAAACAGAAACTTCTCTGTTATCCACGTACTACTTACTTCCCACAGAGTGCATCCTTCATGGGGCCAAGCAGATGGACGGTGTAAGATCCGGACTTTGGGATGCATGAGGGAGATCAGTCCAATGAAGTTTTGTGAGCTCCTCTCGAGTGTCCATAGAGAAGAAGTTAGTTTACATTTTTGTGACGACGAACATACTGAAGTCGTTCTTCAAATTATAACATTACAGGAGTCACATCTGTGTGCGACCGGGAAATCGGATGGGACCTTGTTGTGATGATGACAGACGCCTCGCCCAACGACTCACCCTGCTTTTGTTCACTGCCAGGTGTTTTTGTAAGCGCCTGTGAATATTTGTGTGGCTCTGGTTTCACCAAAAGACACTCAATGACAGCTCTCTGCATGGAATGCCCCACCGTTACAGAAGCCATTTTTAAGGCTACATATAGCGCCGCCACCTGTCGGAACTTCAGGAAACTACATTCTGTAAATGTTGAGCAGGAGATGTAGAAAATCATTCACACGAAACCTGTAACTCCCAAATGTATTGCAGCATCACTGCGCTCAGGACTACCAAATAAAGTGAAATTAGTTGTGATTTTACAACCATCTAGATGCTGAAGCATACCTTCTTTTAACTTTAGCAATGAATCTAAAACCTTTGTTGGTATTTTACAACGAGAATTATATAAGTTATTTACAAATTACTCTGTCATAGCAGTTGCAACTTCGCTTAGCCTCTCTGAGTTTCCGTTTCCTTCTCCCTTACTTCTCACAAATTTACTTACACTGCATGACAACTTCCAGCACTGTTTGTAAGTTTTGGGTAGCTGATCCATACTCTGCTTCCTGTTCTGCCAACCGACTGGGATCTTCAACACACTCACCTTCCCTTCTTTTACCTAAAGATTCCTTCTCATCATGTTCCCGTCTCTCCGGTATTATGTTTACATTTTCTATTACCGATCGATCCTCTCCTGGTTGAATCTGCTCTCCTTCAGTATAGTAATTTGTTCATTTAGTACACTGAACTGCCTCCAGTTCGTGCCTTATCTCTACTGTTCGGTCTTCAAGTTTATTCGTGAGCTCTTTCATAACAGCCGTGAACTTATCTTCTCACGTTAATACCTTCCTTTAGTTCACAAAAACTGACCATTCGTTGCTCTTTCAACTCCCTTGAATTAGCTTCTAGTCTTCTCCAAAATTTTCTTATAATTCACTAACACTTTCCCTCTACTGCAAACACATATCGAATGAATAACAATATAGTTCAACCAAAACAAATTAATACACTCACAAAAAATAACAGACCTTAAAAAGCCGCAATCGGCACAACCCTGCACAGAATCCACCAAAAATTAAAAAAGCATTCTAAACTCAACAGTGAACATTCAAAAGCATCTGTTATTAACCCACACTAAATGGAAACAGTGTGGCCAATGCTAATGGCCCAAGAACACCATGCATATAACCTGATCAGACGTTACCCCAAAGTTCATAAAAATTTATTAAATCTGCCAAAGTTCCTAAACATCATAAGCCTCATTGTCTCTAGCACCCACAAAACATCCAAAAACGGCTATGCACTGTACTGGACGTCATATTCATAGTCGACTCAAGGTGAGGAGGGAGGGAGAGGGTGAAACGAGAGGATATTTCTTACAATTTAACTCATCACTGCTGCTATTTTAAAAAGTAGATAATACTGTTATGTTCGTCTGGCTTAGCACCACGAAGTATTCACACAGTAGTTTGAAGAATTCTCACAAAAATCCTACGCAACTGAAATCTTAGTTACACAGAAAAATTAAAAGAATTACTGCTTGCAAATAAACCACAAGAGACGAAAACGCAAAGTTATTTCTTAGGAACTACCACCGCAAGTTGAAAGCCTTACGACTGAAAAAAAATCAGAGTTCAAAAGCACCAGATTTTCCACAATTTGCTGTAGAACTTAATTAATACAAATAGTTTGTAAAATATGTGTTATCTTTTAATAATCACCGCGTCTGCACTCAAAATATTTCTACCAATTACTAATTCTTTAATATCAGGTTAGGTACGCAATGAAAATCACTCACGCCACTGGTGAAATAATAGTCGCAGTTGCACCCACAAACGTTACGGAACACTTTTCACACAGAAATGTTACCCACTGAAAATATATTGCGGGCCGGAGTGGCCAAGCGGTTCTAGGCGCTACAGTCTGGAACCGCGCGACCGTCGCAGATTCGAATCCTGCCTCGGGCATGGATGTGTGCGATATCCTTAGGTTAGTTATGTTTAAGTAGTTCTATGTTCTAGGGGACTGATGACTTCAGCAGTTAAGTCCCCTAGTGCTCAGAGCCATTTGAACCATTTTTTTGAAAATATATTCTTTTCTCAGTAAAGCATTTGGATATAACTGATGTAACTGGAAATGCACTTAAATTCAAACTTCAGAGATCAAGAATGCTTTAAAACGCTTAAGCACACTGCACTAACAGTAAAAGCAAAACCTGACAAAGAAAATATTCAATGCATCCTTTACTAAGCAAATGATCACATATAGAATTGCTCGCAGCTGAGCTATTCGTTTCTACACAAGAGAGAAAAAGCTCGCAAAATGGTGAAAGACATAGCTATGTCAAGTGATACAGTTGACATATTTCATCACAGTTTCCAGATCAGTCTTTACAGAATCGCTTGAATGAGATCTGTTCATGTAACATAAGCCGAAACCAGTGAAACTGGATACTTATTCCTGTAACTAATTCTGACATGACAAGCTATCTGACGTTCCAATCCGTTAAAAGATGACAGCAATGTGCACAGAATAATTACATTTCTGAAGATAAAGTATCCTAGGCAGGATTCATCAATTTTAAGTTTCTTTTTGTCTTCAAAGTTTAACTTACATGTAGAATAAAAATCTGAAACACGTTTATTACCGATTTTTAGCCAGTTTCAAGCAATATCATGACTCAAAACGCTGAATGATAACGATTAAACATTGGCAAGCATAGTGTAGATTCTGTTCATGTGTTTTAGAAGGGAACAACTCACTTTAGCTTAGCATAGTAGATCGTCAAAGATGACAGATGGTTCGTGTTTGCAGATTAGTCTTATACACAAACTTCCGTGCAGCGCTCATCTATATGTCATTTGCAAGGCCTGAGCTAGAACTGAAATCTGAGATTACGTCAGCAAAAATATTAACCAACAAATTCTACTGTTTTTCGACGAACGTGTCCATATTTATGATCTAAAAAATTGATCTGTTGGCGGAACTGCGTTCATCGGAAAGCTGTGACGCAAATACTTACTAAAAGGCTGAAATATTACGTAAAACATCAGAATAATGTGTGGCGTTACGAAGATATTGCTTAGCTTGTTTAAAAAGAGTCGTTAAATAGGACAGGGAGTCAAAATATAATCAGTGTTGCTCGAGAACATGCAAACCACGTGGATCAAAAAACGAACGAAATCTAGTGCAATGTTCACTACTTGGGATACGTAATGCAGTAAGCAGGTAATTCACGAATGGGCATTATATAGCACGTCTTTACAATATTCACAAAATTATGTCACCAAGGCAATTGGCTTACGTATAACTGATAGAGTAGGGTTGAATGCCACGAATGCCCCGGGATGAATGTAGTACGAGTCGATATCGCAATTCACCTGTGCACACGATTCTACTTTAATCACAAAGAAAAGGGAAGTTAAATTTTAAATGGAATAAGCACGCCATACGAGACTGACCATGATTCGAGAAACAAAAGCGTCTACAGAAATGCATTCAGGCATGTGCGCAAAAGGGTTGTTTATTCAAAGAGCATGTTTCGGTTCCATCCAACAAGTATGATACATTATGATGCAAATTACAGCCAGAGAGCGTCACTTAAAACTACGGAATTCAGCCCCAGAGTGGTCCGAGCGAAGCAGAATTCAGTGCCAGCCAACGATGCGACCATACAGTTAAGAATCCACAGTCAAGCGCCTGATTCGCTCATGAAAGCCAATTTAACGTACTCCTTGTTCAGAGGTGTCCGAATGGCTCGTGTATGGTATTACGTCCAGAAGAGTCTGCCTCTATGGAAAACAGCAGAATGACCAGTTGTGTACTTACGAAACGAGTCGATGTGAATAGCTGAAGCGTTTCAAGATGAAGTTCCCCATCTTCTCAGGAAAATTACTTGTCCACAATTAAAGCAACAAACAAATATTTTGCAGGTTGCGTTCGTTTTGTCAGAAAACAGTGTAATCTGGTGATAATGAAGTAGAAACAAAGTATGAAAACAGACATAAACACCTGCAACATTTATAACGGTAGACAAAAATTTCTTCGTTTTTTCGAACTTAACTGGTTTTCTGACACATTCCGAGCACTGGTTAATGTGCTCAGTATGGGGTTTGACCACGTCTGGCAACAATATAGGCCTGACAAAGACAAGGCATGCAGTGAATGAACTTAATTGGTTTTCTGACACATTCCGAGCACTGGTTAATGTGCTCAGTATGGGGTTTGACCACATCTGGCAACAATATAGGCCTGACAAAGACAAGGCATGCAGTGAATGAGGATATCAATCTGATCTTCAGGCAATAATGCCCATTCTTTCAGCAGACTGCTCTCAACTGTTAAAGAGTAGTAGGTGGATGCTGTCATGATGTAACCCTTCTTTCTAGTGCATCCCAGACATGCTCTGTGGGATTCAAATCGGGAGAGCGAGCAGGCGACGTCATGTGTGCAAAACCTTCCATTTCCAAGAAAACATGAACAACCCGTGCTCTATGAAGTCGAGCATTATCGTCCATCAGTACGATGTCTGGGCCCACAGTACCTCGCAAAAACCGCACTTGATGCCCAAAGATCTCGACATGATTTCTGAGAACAGATAAATCCTGCCGATTTATCCGTAGAATTTCATGAAGAGGTGTTCGAGTGGTCAGCATAATCCGTACCCCTCCACCTCGATATCAGTCACTTTTCACAAAGTTTGGGCTCCAAAATCGAGTTCCACGTTCCCTCTAGAGGTGAGTCCATCGAGAAACACTTTCCGGACCAAATCGGGACTCATCTGTGGAAAGAATGTCGGCTCAGTGTTCGACCGCTAAGGTGGCATGGCGACGACTACACTTCAGACGCTCCCTTCTGTGAAGACACGCCAGAGGTACACAACAACAGGTCTCCAATAACAAAGGCCACTCTGCCGAAGTTTCCTGCACAGCGTTTGCCTCGACACAACACGTCCAGTGGCTGCTGCGAGGTCAGATGCCAGTATGAAGGCGGTATAGTCGTGCAATTACAGCCAAATAAGGGTCCTCTCTGATGTCACACGTGGTTGTCCCTGTCCTAGTCTTCAGGGTACAGCTTCGGTCTCTATAAACTGTCACCACATCCGAGAAACAACGATTCATATTAAGCTATCGGGCCACATCAGTTCGTAACTATTGTGCTTTCATTCTTCCTATGGCCCTCTACTGCAGAGTCTGGTTGGCGTCTTCTTTGTGCCATACTGCACCGTCTGTGACTGTGGGTGAAGGAATATCCGGCAAACTCTACCCCGTTTGATAAGTGTTCAAAATGGTTCAAATGGCTCTGGGCACTATGGGACTCAACTGCCGAGGTCATTAGCCCCCTAGAACTTAGAACTAGTTAAACCTAACTAACCTAAGGACATCACAAACATCCATGCCCGAGGCAGGATTCGAACCTGCGACCGTAGCGGTCTTGCGGTTCCAGACTGCAGCGCCTTTAACCTCACGGCCACTTCGGCCGGCTTGATAAGTATCGTGACGTCATCGTTGGCGCGGTTGTCCATCGACCGGAATGCCATCTTTCGTGCAGAACACAGTCCTACAAACGTTGACAGTTTGCATGATTGTACCGTGAATTCGACGCAATATGGTGAACCAGTAGTTTGTTTCTTTAATTTTGGACACGCATGTAATAGTAGTATACATTACTCCGAAACATCAAGAACTTACAGAATAACTAGAGCTACAAAGTGCAGTTTGTTAGTTATAGTAAGAATATGACATAAAATTACGTAAGGAAGCCATCATCGCCAACAGTCGTTGTACTCCCTGCTGAGCGTCGTGACTCCTTGAATCAAGCGTCTCCCTTCGGAAGGCTCCAGGTTTCGGAACCGTAAAAGAAGATGGAAAACTCGAGTGTTTCAACATGCCTGATATTTTTATGTTCGTTGTCGCTCTGTTCTGCCTAATTTTGGAGGGCTTCTTCATAGCCACTCGCCCTAGCGTGATCCGTCTTTCCTCATCTTCACAACGTCAGATGCTTGACCCAAGAGGGATAAAATTCTACACCACCTCGAGTTCCGTTAGTATACCTGTGAGTTAGATCTGCGTTTGGAATAGATGAGACTGATGTCTAATCCACATGATAACGTTCTTTACTTTTATTAGTAGCTCAGGAAGTTGGTCTTCACTGATGGCTGAAAGCAACGTCTCATCAGCTAATCGTAAGTTGTTGACGGCAGATGTATATGTGAAGCTGATTAGAGACCATTTGCAGTCATTCATGGACTTCATGTTCCCAAACATGGCACTGGGCCACAACTGATTGCGATTGCTTTGGAGAACATCATGGGCAGTTTTAGCGAACGATTTGGCCAGCCAGGCCTCCCGACGTGAATCCATCGAACGGTCATGGGTCATATTCGAGTTCATCCACGAAACCGTTCACCAGCAACACTTTCGCAATTATGGACAGCTGTAGAGACAGAATGGTTCAATATTTATGCAGGGGTCTTCCAACGATCTGCTGAGTTCATGCCGCATTGACGTCCTGCGTGCAGGAGGTCCAATACGATTTTAGAAAGTATTCTACGATTTTTATCACGTGTATCTGGGGCGCTATCGGGCGACTAGGAATTACGTGACCAGTTCGCAGACATCTGGTGCTACATTCCTTGGGAAATGCCCTTAGGGCTCCAAGGACCCATGAAACTCCGTCAAATAAGATGCCTTTAGCCCAACTAGCAAGCTTTTCCTGGTGACTTAGTCAGTGCAGATGTTGTACAGTTGAGGCTAAATGACACAAACTTGTCTGACAGCTTTTGATACGTTGAAGAACTCCGACGTGCCAGCACTTCGGAACTGCGAAATGGTTGTTTTATAGAGTTCTGATCAGTGCTATCGAGTGTGATGGGACACCGAATCTGCAACCAGCTGCCATAACTTTTCTCAGACAGTGCAGCCAAACGCTTTTCCACAGTGAAAGAAGAAATGAAAACAGGAACACAGACCTCTTATGATTTCTCAGTTATTCATCTGAAATAGAACTAAAGTATAGAGGATGCAATAACGAACGTACATGCTACGTCACGTGACTTGCAAAAATCACAGTCCTCACATCAGTGACCAGTACACTGGTATAGTGTCAGAAGATTCTTCCAACATAAAATTAAGCAAATTATCAAAACAACGTACGTTAATCCAGTACACAAAACGTCTCTTACAGCGTTTGTCTCTGGAATTTGTGGAGTATATCCTATGCGTTTTCGCGCCTGCTAAAAGACAAAATGCACCGCTCATTTTTGGATATTCTCTATAATCCATCCTGATAACGTTGCCTGACCAACGAAAAATACTCCAGAGTTTATCAACCAAATGTCTGACAACTGGTTTGGTTGAAGAGAACTAGACTTAGCAATGTGCCTTATCTCGAACAACCCACTCTACCTCCAGCGGCCTACCAGTTAAAAACAAAACCGCACAAAACAATAAATCACGTATTTGTAGCTTTGTAAGCGAATGTGTAAGTGCTAAAATGGCTATACAGGATGCATGCCGCTGTCGGAAAAACGAACAGTGCAGTAGCTTTGGCACGAATTCATCTCGGTTTTTAAAAAACTGGAACGTTTTAATTATTATACACAGCACAGCTGTGCCTCTATTGCTCGCAGATTGCTGTGTTTGCCTCTGACATTTCCCACGAATCGTTTTCGAATATAGCAGTGCCACAGAGCAGCTGCTGCGCTGAATCGTTTGCGCCTCGGGCGAACCGAAATGATCGCCTCAATAACAGCTCCAAAGCAGCTGCCAATTGGTGCATTCATTTTTTAACTTTTCACTAGAAATATACACCCCGCGCTGCCCGCCACAGCTGGATTTGTTTTAAAACTGCGGATGTTTGCTGGGATGCTGAGATCCTAAGCTGTCATAAAATACGCGAGCCTCTTCTCTCTCTCTCTCTCTCTCTCTGTGTGTGTGTGTGTGTGTGTGTGTGTGTGTGTGTGTGTGTGTGTGTGTGTGTGTGTGTGCGTGTGCGTGTGTGTGTGTGTGTAAAAGAGAGAGAGAGAAAGAGACAGACAGACATAGAGAGAGAATATTAAAGAACCACAACTTCACAATTTATTAAAACAGTATTTTCGATGTAACCCAGCTAAGATGATATTTACTAGGCTGACGTGACAAAACTGGTCTACTGTACATGCGCAGGGAGCGGGAAGGAGGTAGCTGCATCCGGATTGTGACGACAATGTACAGGAGGTCGAGCGGTCAGGCCTTGTTAGTGGGCATCCAGGACGGACGTTAAACGACAAAACAGAAAATTTGGTCAAAGAAATAGAATATTTTTCGGAGTACTGGATACAAAGGGCGCTCCTAGGGGGAAATTACCTGGTGCGGGCCAGTCTAGGAGGATGAACAACTAAATAAGTAGGCAACAGAAGCAAAGGCAATTCATGTTAAGCCGGCCGAAGTGGCCGTGCGGTTAAAGGCGCTGCAGTCTGGAACCGCAAGACCGCTACGGTCGCAGGTTCGAATCCTGCCTCGGGCATGGATGTTTGTGATGTCCTTAGGTTAGTTAGGTTTAACTAGTTCTAAGTTCTAGGGGACTAATGACCTCAGCAGTTGAGTCCCATAGTGCTCAGAGCCATTTTTGAATTCATGTTAAGTTATGTTGGTGGCTGGCCATGGGGCACAGGCCTAGAGGCTCTGCCTCCCAAGAAAGACCTCTGTTCTAGTCAATGTCTGGATCGCAAGAGAGAGAAGCTACTGTGTTCTGCACGGTAGAATCCTCCTGCGTCCATAAACGTCACCTGTATCCCACGCACGCTATTGGCTAAGCTCCTAGAAATTATAAGTCTGTGCTTCGTGTCCGCGAAGCTTTCGCCCGATGGCGCCCCAGATCCACAGAGGTGACAAAAGTCATGGAGTACCTCCTAAAAGCGTATTGGAGCTCCTTTTTCCTGGTGTAGTGGAGCACATCAATGTGGCATGGACTCAGTAGATCGTTGGACGTCCACTGCAGAAATATTGAGCCATTCTGCATCTTTAGCTGTCAACAATTGCGAAAGTGTTGTCGGTGTACGATTTTGTGCACGAACTGACCTCTGGATTATGACTCACAATCGTACGATGGATTCACGTCGGGAGATCTGTCTGGCCAAATCATTCGCAAGATCTGTCCAGAATGTACTCCAGAGCAATCGCAAAGAGTTGTGGCCCAGTGTCATGTTTGGGAACATGAAGCCCATGAATGGCTGCAAATGGTCACGAATCAGCTCACATAAACAACTGTCGTCAAAGATCGGTTTATTTGGAGCAGAAGACCTAGTCCATTCCATGTAAACATCATTATCAACCCACCATCACCTTGCACAGTGCCTTGTTGACAACATGACCCCAGGGCTTCGTGGTGTTTGCACCAAACTCGAACGACCATCAGCTCTTACGAACTGAAATCGGGACTCATCTGACTAGACGACGATTTCCCAGTCGTCTAGGGTCCAACCGATACGATTACGAGCCCAGGACAGACATTATTGGCGATGTCGTGCACAAGCGTCAGTCACCTACTGCCATATCCCATTAAGGCCAAATTTCGCTACTGTCCTAATGGATTTATTCGTCGTACGTCTCACATTGATTTCTGCGGTTATTTCACGCAATGTTACCTGTCTGTTATCACTGGCAGCTCCACGCCATCACCACTGTTCTCGGCCGTTAGGTGAAGGCCGCGGCCACTTCTTTGTCCGTGGTGAGATACAATGCGTGAAATGTGGTTTTCTCGGCGCACTCTTGACACTGTGGTTCTTGGAATATTGAATTCCCTAACTATTTCCACAATGGAATGTCCCATGCCTCTATCTCAAACTACTATTTGCATTCGTAGTGCGTTAACAGCGTCGGAAACTCTTTCACATGAATCGCCAGAGTAGAAATGACAGCTCCACGAATGCACTGTCCTGTTAGACTTGGTGCACGTGGTATATTACACTCATCTGTATACTGCATATCGCTATTCCGCGGCTTTTGTCACCTCAGTGTATGTTGCATCGAGGTCACATCAGGCGAATTTGGTGAGCAATTCATTAGCATGAGTTCACTATCATGCTCATTAAACCACTACAGCACGATTATGGCCTTTTGTCTGGGATATTTGTTCCAGAGAAAAGCTTTAAAGCGCCTATATGGTTCCCTGTCTGTTTAAACATTCTTAACGGGAAAAGTTCTGTGTGAAATCAGTACTGTGAATCATTAAACTTTTAAAGTGATAAATTGGCCCTGGGAAAACTCAGTGTTCCCTTTTTTTGATATTTAATTTTGGCTTAGTTTTTGCACAATGGAAACACCGTGACACTGCTCTTGTCTCGCAAGCACGTCGAATTTGCTGAGCAACAACTAATTACTGACAAGCGCCTGGTGCAATTGCTCTCTTTTAAAAAAGGAAGAGCATACTTGGTTCATAACAAATCTGAATAAGTAAAACTGACAACTCATATTTTGGCACGGACTTTGTAGGCAGACAATGACATGGGACGAAACATCAATTGTAGTTTCCTGATTACGAAAGTTGTAATCGTATATCAAAAATTATCTCTTTCTTTCCATCAGAAACATTAATACACAAAAAAATTACAGTTCTTAAGTGGTCAAACGTAAGTAGTCTTTAACATTAAATGAGTTCTTTTCAAAAATGCAACTCGTAAAAATGACATTGAATATTTAGCAGTTATATATATCCCCAAATTCTAATTGAAAATTAGGCATGGCTGTTTATCTTTCCCTATACTCAAGTCTCTGGATGTCTGAACCACGAATGTATTCCGTAACTAGAAAAAAATGGTTCAAATGGCTCTGAGCACTATGGGACTTACTTCTCAGGTCATCAGTCCCCTATAACTTAGAACTACTTAAACGTAACTAACCTAAGGACATCACACAGATCCATGCCCGAGGCAGGATTCGAGCCTGCGACCGTAACGGTCGCGCGGTTCCAGACTGTAGCGCCTAGAATCGCTCGGCCACTAAGGCCGGCCCGTAACAACAAGCTGCCGCAATATAGTATAAAATCTGAAATCAGTTACCTTAAATTAAATCCTCTTACATTACTAATCAAAGTAATCATAATAAAATATTGTTCTCAAAATGTCTGAATCTCTTCCCTCGTCTCAAATGATTAATCAGAAAATTAGCATGTTCCACTTATTCAGAATATAACTGCAACCGTACCACTCGGCCTGTACCGTAGTACTACTAATGACAAACCATTGGCGACTACTGTGTCCCCTCATCTAACGATTGACAGTGCGCATCTTTCAAAGCACATATGGTCCTGGCAAGCCTCCAAGCGACATAGCATCTCTGATGACACTGGGAGCTTATAATTTGAAACAGTATGAAGGCGCATACGCGTCATGACATCCAAATACTAGAGAAATGCCCATGAAGTTATCTACAGCCCCCCTACTAACAGGCCTTTGAACGTGTTTAATGGCTGTGTCGACCGCTCTCGCTTATAATTGTACGTAATTGTTCACGACAGTAGAAAACAAAACACTAGCTTCGCCGTACCAGAGATGTTCATTCAGAGGTGTAAGGCCTCCACGATATGCTCCTGGTCGGAGTTGCGTATGTCAATCAATGGATTTTCCTATCTGCGGTCTCATTTGGCTGTGCTCGTCTTATTTAGTTGATTTACCGCGTCACGCGTCTGCAACGTCACCAGGTGACGTTAGATCTCACGATCGGCTGACGTCATAATGTTTTCGTGTATAAAGTGTTCAGAGTTTGTTACAGTCAATGCTGACATCAATAGTATAATGGCAGTACCGATTATGATTGACTAGTCATTAGCAAGAGAGCTATAACAATGTAGGACGAATGCTGTAATAATCCCGCACAATATCTGGATTGTTATGATGTAAGTCGGAACGCGTTATGTTCCGATGAGCGAAATTTTACGCCCTCGTTATTAATGATAAATGGGCGGAAGGTGGTCAAAAGAGTCCTACTTCTTAGGATTCTGCACAAGCAAGCAAAAGATTAGTTGACGCAATAGCATTTTAAATAAATACGAGAGGCGCTCAATAAGTAATGCAATATATTTTAATCTGAAGGCGTGTGGGATTTATTCAGGATTCAAATACATCATATTATTCCCCACTATTTTGGATACAAACCACATTTTTCAAAGTAATCTCTGTTGACTGCGATGGCCTTACTGGGAGGGCCTTTATCCCTCATGATGTTACTCTACTGGTCGACGTCAGAACCAACGCCTGGCTGCATCAATAACCTCCCTATCACCACGTACTGTTTCCTGCGGCGTGCATTCTTCGTTGGGCCAAAGAGATGGAAGCCTAAAGGTGCTAGAGAACCTTGTTTTTTTCACTACCAAGTCTCAGCAGAGTTTCTGCAACGGCCTGTGAATATTTGTGATGCTCTGGTTTTTCGCCAAAAGATATTCAATGATAGCTCTCTGCTTGGAATGCACCCCCGTTACAGGCGCCATTTTGAAGGCTACATACAGCGCTGCCGTCTACTGGAACTTGATGAAACTGTAGGGGCTGAGCAGGAATATTTCATGATGCCCCACAACAAATCCCGCATTTTTGCAGACTGTCCAAGAAAAAAATGTGGTGCACTACTAATTCAACGCCCCTCGTATATTTTAGACAATTTGTTGCTGAAGAACGGCTACACTGTTGTCAGCTTGTGGCAGCTGTGGCTAGCTATAAGCTGAGGCCCGACACGGTGTGTGTCTATGTACACAGCTCGGTGTAACGTTCGACACCGACCTAACAACACAAACTTAGGTCAAACCTGAAGACGCTGCTCAGATGGGTACCGAATTCAACACCAAACTAGTGGTCTTCATTAGTCGGCGGCGTAGAGGTTCTTCATGATCCGGTAATTCTATTGGTGCCCGCATCTCGTGGTTGTGCGGTAGCGTTCTCGCTTCCCACGCCCGGGTTCCCGGGTTCGATTCCCGGCGGGGTCAGGGATTTTCCCTGCCTCGTGATGGCTGGGTGTTGTGTGATGTCCTTAGGTTAGTTAGGTTTAAGTAGTTCTAAGTTCTAGGGGACTGATGACCATAGATGTTAAGTCCCATAGTGCTCAGAGCCATTTGAACCATTTGAATTCTATTGGTGACAATCTTCAAAGCGTCACTTGCGGTGCTTTAAGGAACCTTGATAGAGGCTTCGGCTCCGGCAGTATCGATGAGCTACGATACTACGTGGATTTAAGGATGAATTAATCAGTCCGTTTTCGTATTAGCTTCGCATTGGACTCCTAGTTGTGGCAGTATTGGTGGATAGGCTTACTCCCGAGGCCCATGTGTCACGGTTGTGAATTTTAACTGTGTGTCTAAGCGACACGTGTCCTGCCGACCAGGGTGGCCGAGCGGTTCTAGACGCTACAATCTGGAACCACGCGACCGCTACGGTCGCAGGTTCGAATCCTACCTCGGGCATGGATGTGTGTGATGTCGTTAGGTTAGTTAGGTTTAAGTAGTTCTAAGTTCTAGGGGACTGATGTCCACAGATGTTTAGTCCCATAGTGCTCAGAGCCATTTGAACCATTTTTTGACACGTGTCCTACCAAATTCCTACTCTCACCATTTCACATAAGTAAGTCAGTAGCAAATAAAAATGATGATAAAGGTGTCGTGAAATCAGAAACAATTTTAACAGACGCCATATTTATCACATCTTAAGCCCAACGATATTTTCCCTGTGACATTTGACGTTAATTCACTACAAATTTCATAGCTCCATTCGAGTTAGCCGTTGCTTTACGGGTTGCAAAATGTTACGTGTTTTTTATGCCGAAGGAACAGACACCAATGATTGACTCAAGCAGCGTTGATGTTCATAACTAAAGGGAATATTTTTGTGACTAGCTACTTTGGGCTTTGAAATAATACGACAGCTGCAGTTGAAGATTCGTGACTGGACAGGAATTCGAACCAGGATACTCCAATTTTCATGAACGGTCGCCTTGACCACATCGATCATCTGGAC
This sequence comes from Schistocerca serialis cubense, assembly GCF_023864345.2. NCBI lineage: Eukaryota > Metazoa > Arthropoda > Insecta > Orthoptera > Acrididae > Schistocerca > Schistocerca serialis. Next base: position 167,975,558 of record NC_064638.1, on the reverse strand, counting down.
AACCTTTCAGTCCGATTCAGTCTGGGTCCGAGTCCCGGTCCTGTCACGAATTTTCAAGTGCTAGCACGTAAATCGTACAGATTTCCCATCACTTACGTGTATGTTTTCTTCTTTACACTCCAAACTATTTTTTATCGGGAGACATTGTTTTTTGAACCTACTTTTAACACGCTGAGCCGGTCTGCCGAGTCTCACAGCCTCGAATGGCTGCTGTGCGCCAAATCAGTAGGCGCTAAACAGCTCCGTACTCGAATGGTAGCGGCTCCCGGCGCCAGTTGTGGTCCCTGGTAAGACAGAGAAGACTAAGCGCAGGATTTGATACGTAGAAACTGTATCTACAGCTGTACGCTGACGAAGTAGACAAATAAGGATATTACATGAATAAATAAGAAACTGAAGAAAGAAACGATTGTCGGAAGGACTGACTCGGCATATAGAAAAGTCAAAACATCCACCGGTGACATTTAAAGCAAGGGCGGTAACATTAAGAGTGCAATGGGGAATCCACTGTTAAATGTAGAGAAGACAGTGGATAGGCGGACAGAGTACATTGAAGGCTTCTACGAGGTGAAGACTTGTTTGCCGACGTAATAGAAGAGATAGAAGAGGAAACAGGAGTCGGCAGGGAAGACACACGGGATCCAGTACTAGAATCAGTATGCAAAAGAGCTTTGTACGACGTAAGGTCCAATAAGACAGAAGGAATGGATAACATTCCATCTGAATTTCTGAAATCATTAGGTCAAGTGGCTACAAACGACTGTTCGCGTTGGCGAATACAGTATGTGAGACTGGCGATATACCATAAGACTTTGGAAAAGCACACAATTCCAGAAATAGCAAGAGCCGACAGGGGCGAGAATTATCTACATCTCTAAATCAACATCTACATCCATACTCCGCAAGCCACCTGACGGTGTCTGGCGGAGGGTACCTTGAGTACCTCTATCGGTTCTCCCCTCTATTCCAGTCTGGTTTTGTTCGTGGAAAGAAGGATTGTCGGTATTCTTCTGTGTGGGCTCTAATCTCTCTGATTTTATCCTCATGGTCTCCTCGCGAGATATACGTAGGAGGGAGCAATATACTGGTTGACTCTTCGGTGAAGGTATGTTCTCGAAACTTCAACAAAAGCCCTTATCGAGCAACTGAACGTCTCTCCTGCAGTCTTCCACTGGAGTTTATCTGTCATCTCCGTAACGCTTTCGCGATTGCTAAATGATCCTGTAACGAAGAGCGCTGCTCCCCGTTGGATCTCCTCTATCTCTTCTATCAATCCTATATGGTACGAACCCCACACCGCTGAGCAGCATTCAAGCAGTGGGCGAAGAAGCGTACTGTAACCTACTTCCTTTGTTTTCGGATTGCATTTCCTTAAGAATCTCAGTCTGGCATCTGCTTTACCAACGATCAATTTTATATGATCATTCCATTTTAAATCACTCCTAATGCGTACTCCCAGATAATTTATGAAATTAAGTGCTTCCAGTTGCTGACCTGCTATATTGTAGCTAAATGATAAGGGATCTTTCTTTCTCTGTATTCGCAGCACGTTATACTTGTCTACATTGAGATTCAATTGCCATTCCCTACACCATGCGTCTATTCGCTGCAGATCCTCCTGCATTTCAGTACAATTTTTCATTGTTACAACCTCTCGATATACCACAGCATCATCCGGAAAAAGCCTCAGTGTACTTCCCATGTCATCCACAAGGTCATTTATGTATATTGTGAATAGCAACGGTCCTACGACACTCCCCTGCGGCACACCTGAAATCATTCTTGCTTCGGAAGACTTCTCTCCATTGAGAATGACATGCTGCGTTCTGTTATCTAGGAACTCACACAGTCATTTTAAAAACTCACACAGTCATGTTTCTGGCAAGAATAATACATAGAAGATTGGAAAAGAAAATTGAGGATCAGTTAGATGAAGATAAATTTGGCTGTAGGAAAGGTGATGGAACCAGAGAAGGAGTTCGGACGTTGTGGCTGGTAAGAGAAGCAAGATTCAACAACAATCAAGACGCATTCATAGGATTTGTCGACCTGTCAAGCGTTCGAGAATGTAATATGGTGTTCGGTTTTCGGAATTCTGAGAAATATATGGGGAAGCTATAGAGAAAGACGGGTAATATAAAAATTATGCAAGAACCAAAACGGAACACCTAGACTGGAGGACCAAGAACAAAGTACTCGGATTAAAAAGTGTTCAGGCTGGGATGTTGTCTTTAGCGCCTACTGTCCAATCTATACATCGAAGAATAATAAAAGAGAAATTCAAGAGTGTGATTAAAATTCACGATGAAAGGATATCAACGTTAAGATTCTGTGATGACACTGCTATCTTCAGCCAAAGTGAAGAAGAATTACGGGATATACTGAATGGAACGAACAGTCTAATGGATGCAGAGTATGGATGGGGAGTAAATTGAAGGAAAAGCAAAGAAATGAGAAGCAGCAGAAATTAGAACAGTGACAAATTTAACGTCATAATGGGGGATCACGGTGGAGGCGAGATTAACGAATTCTGCTTAGAGCCGGCCGGGGTGGCGCTACAATCTGGTTCTAGGCGCTACAGTCTGGAACCGCGCGACCGCTACGGTCGCAGGTTCAAATCCTGCCTCTGGCATGGATGTGTGTGATGTCCTTAGGTTAGTTAGGTTTAAGTAGTTCAACGTTCTAGGGGACTTATGACCTCGGAATTTAAGTCGCATAGTGCTCAGAGCCATTTGAACCATTTTGAACCCATAGTGCTCAAAGCCATTTGAACCACTTGCTACCTGGACAGCAAAATAACCTGAGTAGGACGGAGCTAGGACAACAAAAGCAAAGTAACACTGGCAAAAAAGGTCATTCCTCGCCAAGAGATGTCTGCTAGTATCAAACACAGGTCTTAATTAGAGGAAAAAATTTCTGAGAATGTACATTTGAAGCACAGCACTGTGTGGTAATGAAACATGGACTGTGAGGTAACCAGAACAGAAGAGAATAAGAGTCTTTGACATGTGGTGCTACAGAAGAATGTTGAAAATTAGGTGGACTGGTAAGGGAAGGAATGAGGACGTTCTTCAAATTATCGACGAGGAAAGGAACACATGGAAAACACTGACGAGAGGAAGGAACGGGATGATAGCACACCTTTTGAGACAGGAAAGAATAACCTCTTTGATACTAGAGTTTGCTCTAGAGGGTAAAAACTGTAGAGGAAGAAAAAGAATGGAACAGCTCCTCAGTTGGCTTGGTTCAAATGGTTCAAATGGCTCTGAGCACTATGGGACTCAACATCTATGGTCATGAGTCCCCTAGAACTTAGAACTACTTAAACCTAACTAACATAAGGACATCACACAACCCCCAGTCATCACGAGGCGGAGAAAATCCCTGACCCCGCCGGGAATCGAACCCGGGAACCCGGGCGCGGGAAGCGAGAACGCTACCGCACGACCACGAGCTGCGGACCCTCAGTTGGCCACGGAAGGCCTTCAGACAGTGGCCACCGGGTCGTGCTACATGACGTACATCCTTCGACGGTGTCTTCCTTTACGATGGCGGTCCGCACGCACCTCTCGCAGACTTAGTACCTCTGGCATGTCCACGTCGTACCTAGGCTGGCAATTCGAATGACTGCCGGACACAAAACTCGCCGACGACGGTCACCCGGTATATTGCAAAACTGCGATTTATCGCTGAACACTACGTGACGTCATGTACCAGCAGTCCATGCTTCCCCGTAACGACATCACTCCAAATGGACACATTCGTGTCGTGTTAATGGTAGCTTACTGGGGCGATAGAAAACGAAAACACTGTGCAAATGATTGCGACTACAGACAGTGTCCAGTGCGACATGTGCTCTGCGTAACCATCTCCTTCTCTGTGTTCCCACAGCAAGCATATATCTGTCCTCTCTTGTGCGGCGAATGCAGGATATGTGCAGCGGCTATTTGTACTCTTCTGCATCAAAGCAGAGACTGAGATTCTGCAATTGTCCACCCACCTCATGTTTTCTAGATATTCTTGTCCACGGGCAGAAGTAGTACTCAGGCCGCGAATCCGTTGTTGTTGATGTGAGGTTATGAATCTTGCTAGTAATTTGTCTAAGGCTCACTACGCTAATAATGAATGTGCAAAGTTAACTAGGGTGCCAATGGATTTACTTATAATACACGTATCAGCCAAAACCAAAATGGTTCAAATGGCTCTGAGCACTATGGGACTTAACATCTTGAGGTCATTAGTCCCCTAGAACTTAGAACTACTTAGACCTAACTAACCTAAGGACATCACACACATCGATGGCCGAGGCAGGATTCGAACCTGCGACCGTAGCGGTCGCACGGTTACAGACTGAAGCGCCTATAACCGCTCGGCCACACTGGCTGGCGGCTAAAGCCATAAACTGCTAACAAGATATTTCAAATACGTGTGCCTACGAAGCTACATTTAACACTGGATTTATGTAACACTCATGATCGCAGTACATTAAATACATTGCAGAAAATGTAGTTGCATGTCAATTTACAGATCCCAATCTCTATTTTTCTCCGCATTGTTCGCGGATTTAATCGTGGGGCCCCTGGACCGAACCGTACCGTATGACGCCTCCTTTCCACCGGGGCGCATTTTCTGGCTCGCCATGTCTACCCGATCCGAGGCAAGTTTCATTTTGTGACTGGACGTTGCCCTTATCCCACGAACTTGCAGCGCTTGTAGCTTTCAGAAAGCAATCGTTGCACATGCGGGGAAATTGGTTAATACTTCTTTCTCAAATGCATGATAGCCAGGCACTAACGTAATAACATAGAACACATAACGGAAAACACACTCTATGATGTACTGATGAACCCAGATACATAGACATAGTTGAACGGAATCGCCAACAACATCTCAAAAGCAGGACATAACATATACAAACAGACTCATCAATACAGAAGGCGCAGAAGACGAAGACATAGATAGCCTTCAGTACTGACGATCATACGAGTGACAGAGACTACACTGACGTAACACAGACACGCAAAATATACATAACAGAAAACACGTGAAATATACACTCTTACCCAAGGGAACATTAATCAAAGATTACAATTTATATCTTACTAGGAATGAATATAATTAAAAGTATGAGTAATTACAATAGCCCTTGCATAAATACTGTTCTACAAACGAAGTTACACCGGTGCTCAAAATTGTTAAGTAGTTACATAAAAGAGCACATCACTGTAAATATAATAATATGACAGTAATATAAGTTTAATATAAAGTACGAAAGCAAAATTAAAGAGTACAATGTAATTTTATCCAAAATTAATGTGTCCACTACTCAAAAAAGTCTAGTTTTATTCTACAAGAATGTATTTACAAAATAACCGAGTAGTAGTGGCTTGTTATATCTCTTATAGCTACTTAGCAACTTCATATAACTTAATTAGATTACAATGAGGCAAGATATTGTTCCAAAGCCACACAGAATTTGTTTACTAACTAACCTAGTGGCAGTAATTGTTATATAACATAAAAAACCTCAACTCATACAGCACTCGAAGCCGCACGGGGTAGCCGCGCAATCTAGGCGTCTCGTCACGGTTCGAGCGGCTCTCCGCGTCGCAGGTTCGAGTCCCCTCGAGCATGGGCGTGTGTGTGTGTATTGTCCTTAGCGTAAGTAACTTTAAGTTAGGTTAAGTAGTGTGTAAGCTTAGGGGCCTATGGTTAGGTTAATAGTGTGTAAGCTTAGGGGCCGATGACCTCAGCAGTTTGGTCCCATAAGAACTTATCATAAATTTCCAATCTCCAGCACTCCAACAAACAACCCCGAAATACACACATCAGAAACAGTTTTGTATCACCCTTGTTCCCAGAACTCCTGACGATAGACGTTGACTGTGAATATTCTATCACAGACACAGTCCCTTTGACTGTTCAGAGATGTCACTAAACCCGCCCAAAGATGTAAACAACTATGAATGTGCAGCGCCTATTAGACGGAGGGGGTCCGACAGCCGATCAGTTCCAATCATTCCACCAGGAAGGAGGTACACGGCTCGTGTTTGTAGTTCAACTATGCTTAGAGGTTAATACTGCGATTCGATCGCGTTCGCATTGTTACTTTGTGCTAGGAAGGGCTCTCAACAAGGGAAGTGTCCAGGCATCTCGGAGTGAACCAAATCGATGTCGTTCGGACATGGAGGAGATACAGAGAGACAGGAACTGACGATAACATGCCTCGCTCAGGCCGCCCAAGGGCTACTACTGCAGTGGATGACCGATGCCTGGGGATTATGGCTCGGAGGAACCCTGACAACAATGCCAGCATGTTGAATAACGGTTTTTGTGGAGCCACAGAACGTCATGTTACAACTCAAACTGTGGGCAATACGCTGCATGATGTGTAACTTCACTCCCGAAGTCCATAGCGACGTCTATCTTTGCAACCGCAACACCATGTAGCGCGGTACAAATGGGTCCAACACCGTGCCGAATGGACCACTCAGGATTGGCATCACGTTCTCCTCTCCGATGAGTGTCGCATGTGCCTTCAACCAGACGTGTCTGGAGGCAACCTTGTCAGGCTGAAAGCCTTTGACAGATTGTCCAGCGAGTGTAGCAAAGTGAAGGTTCCCTGCTGTTTTTGGTTGGCATTATGTGGGGCCGACGTACGCCGCTGGTGGTCATGGAATGTGCTGTAATGGCTGTAGTATACCGTGAATGCCATCTTCTAACCGATAGTGAAACCATATCGGCAGCATATTGGCGGCGCATTCGCCTTCATGGGACAATTCGCACCCCCATAGTGCACATCCTGAGAATTACTTCCATCAGGATAACGACATCGCTTAACTAGAGTGGCCAGCACGTTATCCAGACATGAACCCTATAGAACATGCCTGGGATACATCGAAAAGGGCTGTTTATGGACGCCATGAGCTACCAACCACTCTCAGGGATCTACGGCGAATCGCCGTTGAGGAGTGGGACAATGTGGACCAACAGTGCCTTGATGAACTTGCGGGTAGTATGCCACGACGAACACAGGCACCGGGTATTAGAAGTACCGGTGTGTACATCAATCGGGACCAACACCTCTGAAAGTCTCGCCGTATGGTGGTACAAAATGCAAAGTGTGATTTTCATGAGCAATAAAAAGAGCGGAAATGGTGTTTCTGTTGACCTCTATTTCAATTTTCTGTACAGGTTCCGGAACTCTCGGAACTGAGGTGATGCAAAACTTTTTTTGATGTGTGTAGATTACATCCGCCGCATGGACTGAACCTTATTCAACTTTCTGCGTCACGGACCAGCTAAGGCAGTCTCAACTAAGCTTCAAAGTTATGCATTGGGCTGAATGTAAGCAATAAAATGTTACACTATGTATCGTCTTCTTCTTATCGTATTGCATTTACTCCCTATATACAAGGTGTTGGCATGGTTATTACCGTATTCGGCATTGTTAATGCCGGATGGCCTAATGGCCTACCTATGGCGACTCACCCCCTCCCCACAAGGGCGAAATCGTTTACGTGAAGTGACTATGTGTAGCGTCATCCATGTGAAAGTCTGCGAATATTTTCTAAATGTTTGCGTATCGTGTAACTGAGGAGGGACGTCGGTACTAGGCCGCTATTCTTCTGGTTGGACGTAGGAGACTGCTTGAAAAACACAACTAGTCTGGGAGGCACACTGGCCTTCGTCGTTAGTCCGCCGCGTGGTTTCGATCCATGGCTGCCGTCCCTAGACGAATCGCAAAAGCACCTATCGAGGCGGGTAGTGGCAGCCTACGCATAGGACGGAAACTGCCTAGTCCGGCTGCTGATGGTCTCTGACCAGGGGTGCGAGATGACGCAAAATGTTGCAGGGAGTGCAGTAACTGTTCTCGGACAGCAGGCTCAGATGTGAAGGGATCTGCTTGGTCCATAACACGGCGATCCCCCTTTCTGGTGGTCAGACGTGATCGCAAGGAATATTGACGACAAGTGTGCCAGCTCTGACGTTCCAGTGCCCTCCATGTTCGGGCCACTGTCTACATCTACACAGATGAGACGTGCTGTGGCTCGCGTTGGTGCTGTTTGTGGGTTTCCGCCCTCTGTTGGAGGCCAGATGGTATCGTCTCGTTTGTAAGTAGGCTGTTAAGGTTTTTATGTTAGTGACGCCACGTAGCGCTCTGTATGAAAATCACTGACTGTGCTGTGTGAAGTCTGTCGCTGGTTTGCATTGTTGGAATATTTGCTATTGTAGTGTTCGGCAGTTGGATGTAAACAGCGCGTAGCGTTGCGCAGTTGGAGGTGAGCCGCCAAAAGTGGTGAATGTGGGGAGATGCATGGCAGAATTTTGAGAGCAGACGATCTGGACGTGTGTCCATCAGAAAGAGTAAATTTGTACTACTGGATGTCATGAACTGATATATATATATATATATATATATATATATATATATATATATAGAACACTATTAAGTAAATACACTGGTTGTTCTCTATCAAAATCTTTCATTTAGTAACTATGCCTATCAGTAGTTAGTGTCTTCAGTTGTTAGAATGTTTTATTTAGCTGGCAGTACAGGCGCTCTATGTATTGCAGTACTTCGAGTAACGAAGATTTTTGTGAAGTGATTCATGAAAGGTATAGGTTATTGTTAGTCAGGCCCATTCTTTTGTAGGGATTACTGAAAGTCAGAGTGTGTTGCGCTAAAGATATTGTGTGTCAGTTTAGTGTTGATCAGAACAAGTAAAGAGAGAAATGTCTGAGTACGTTCAGTTCTGCTCAGCTCTTTGAAAATCAAATAACGTAAGGGGTTTACCAGCACAGTAATTCATAAATTTTCCAGTTGACATGGTTGCGGTCGATTCCTGGAGCACCATTTGGATCCCAGATCACAGTGGCTTACTTTTAAAACATTGTCTGTGGTATCTGTATTGTGATTTGCTGAATTGTAACTCACTGGAAACACTATTATTTACATTTGTTTATTCCTTCATTAATAATATGCAGCATTTTTTTGGAATTTGTTGCTGAGTCTGGAATTACTGATTTAAAATAAATTGTGTGTAACTGGAAATCCAACCAACAGTAACTCATTAGGGCCCCGTCCAAAATCATAACCGAAAACCGAATCCTGCCTTCCCTTGACCACCAGCTTTCAACAGATACTCCGCAAGCCACCGCACGGTGCCTGGTGGCAGAAGGTACCCTGTACCACTACTAGTCACTTCCCTTCCTGTTCCAATAGCAAACAGAGCGAGAGAAGAATGACAGTCTATATCCCTCCGTATGAGCCCTAATTTCTCTTATCTTCGTGGTCGTTACGTAGAATGTATGTTGGCGGCGGTAGAATCGTTCGGCAGTCAGCTTCAAATGCCGTTTCTCTAAATTATCTCAATGATGTTTCTAGAAAAGAATCCCTCCAGGGATTCCCATTTGATTTCCCGAAGCATTTTCGATGTTCGAAGCTACCAGTAACAAATCTAGCAGCCCACATCCTAACTGGTTCGATGTCTTCCTTCAATCCGACGTGGTACGGATATCCGACTTGGTATGGTTCCCAAGCACTCGAGACGTACTCAAGAACAGGCATCACCAGCACTCTATATGAGGTCTCCTTTACAGGTAAACCACTTTTTCTAAAAATTCTCCCAATAAATCGAATTCGACCATTCGCCTTCCCTAACACAGTTCTCACATGCTCGTTGCACCCCATTTCACTTTGCAACGTTACGCCCAGATATTCGATCGACTTGACTGTGTCAAGCAGGAACCTAGTAGTAATTACAGCCCGCAGCTCGTGGTCTCGCAGTCGCGTTCTCGCTTCCCGAGCAGGGGGTCCCAGGTTCGATTCCCTGAGGGGTCAGGGATTTTCCCCCGCCTCGAAAAGAAGGGTGTTTGTGTTGTCCTCGTCATTTCATCATAATTCCTGAAAGTGGCGAGATGGAACTGAGCAAATGTTGGGAATTTGTACGGGCGCTAATAACCGCGCATTTGAGCGCCCCACAAACCAAATATCATCATCATCATCATCATCGAACATTACAGGTTTGTTCATCCTACTCATCCCTATTAATTTACATTTTCTCACTTTTAGGCCTACCTGCTATTGATCACACCAACTGGAATTTTTGTCTAAGTTGTCTTGTATCTTCAATTTCGACTCCTTACCTTACACCATGGCGCCATCATCAAACAACCCTACCAGTGAGATCATTTATGTAGATAGAGAACAACAACGGTCCTATCACACTTCCCGGGGGAACTCCTGACGATTCACATTTCCTGACACATCCGAATACCCCATAAATCTCGATAACGCATCATTCTACTAACCGATCAAATAGAAACCCACATGATACCTCTTTTAAACTCGGTCAGGCTCTGATAACGCCCTTTCACATGAGCATGTGGGATCTCAGTGGTCTTCACAGGACTGATCAAACGGCTGTGCTCTTCAAGCCCTTTATATACTCTACTAGCGCTCATAACAACACTAAACACGAACTGTATTAATACCGTTCTACCTGTCACAGGAAATTGCAGTTGCAAACATTTGGCAATTTGCGATGAGTGTACAAGTACGAAGCTGCAGTGACATTCGTCTATGTATTCTAGGTGCATCACACTTGCTGTCAGGCAGTGTACTTCAGTATCGTTTCTACAGGATGTTTTCGTAAGAAAATATAACGGGACATAGAGAATGTTACTGAACAATTTGAGGTAGGGAACCTAGGGTCGAAGAAGCCAGCTTAAGAACATATGGAAGTAAACTCGTCCACCGCTTTGGCTAGCATTATTGTGTTTTCCAGCTCATTTACAATTAACGTGAGTACAAGTTAACAAAGACAGTCTTGTTTATTTACGTGTGAATTCTTTTTTTACTGCAAGGAATCGATGGTGACGAGCCTGATTACTGGGAAGTGTGAATGGTCACATGAAGTTCGTGCAAAGAGTTCCACCTCAGTTGTTGGAGAACGCACCGTTGGCTGTTTGTGAGAGGATGTGGACGCAACATGACGGTGCACCGCCTCACTTCAGTGTGTATGTCTGCAACCATCTCAGTGCTGTATTTCCTGGTCGCTGGATTGGAAGGGGAGGTCCTATTCCATGGCCTGCGAAGTCAACTGACCGGAATCCCTTTGATTATTTCCTGTTCGAATATCTAAAGTTACTTGTGTGTGAGGCCTCAGCGGATACGGAGATGGGGTTAGTTGCCAGAATTGTAGCTGCCTGTGATGTTAGTCGAAACATGGCGCGGATATTTGTCTCCGTGGGTCAGAATCTTGTTCGCCGATGTCATGCTTGCACTAAGGTTGATATCCGTCAGATTCAGCACATTTTGTAAAATACAGTGCAAATCTTATGTTCATTGTGTCAGTGATGGTATTTGCAGTTAACTGTAACTAATGTAAATAAAAAAGTACGCAGTAATGTGATTTCATTCTCCGACCCCAGGTTTCCTACCTCAAATTGTTCAGTGGAATACCCTCTGTGTCCTGTTAAACTTTTGCACGCTCTTACTGTAACACCATGTATAAGCGATTTAAAATTAATATAACCTAAAGTAATACATATGAGTTATTCACAGCAGTGAGAGCTGTCAAGAGTAAATTGATAACGATTAAAATAGCGTCCATATATCTGTGGTGGTCGCAGCAGTTCTTTCCCTGAGTAGAGTTACTCAGGGTATACCTTCGATACGATGGACAGTTGAAAACGTAGCAACTACAAGATCAAGAAAACTAAATGTCCTGTGTGTAGTGCATGCGCGGCTGGGCCACACTCAAAGGCGCTGATACTGCTAGCCCTGCAGTCATGTTCTATGCTGATGACAGCTACGTGGTCTGGAGATATTTCAGAATGCCAGTGATGCACTATGTGATCAAAAGTTTCCGGACACCTGGCTGAAAATGACTTACAAGTTGTTGGCGTCCTCCATCAGAACTGCTGGAATTCAATATGTTGTTGGCTCACCCTTAGCTTTGATGACAGCTTCCACTCTCGCAGGCATACGTTTAATTAGGTGCTCGAAGTTTGTTGGGGAATGGCAGCCCATACTTCACGGAGTGCTGCACTGAGGAGAGGCATCGGTGTTGGTCGGTGAGCTCTGGTACAAATTCGTCGTTCCAAAACATCTCAAAGGTATTCTATAGGATTCAGGTAAGGACTTTGTGCAGGCCAGTCCATTAAATGGACGTTATTGTCGTGTAACCACTCCGCCACAGGCCGTGCATTTTGAACAGGTGCTCAATCGTGTTGAAAAATGCAGTCGCCATCCCCGAATTGCTGGCAGCACAGTGTACCTAATATAAGAGACGTATGGTTTTGTGGATGTCAGGATACTTTTGATGACATAGTGTAGCTACATGATATGGCGATATTTAAGTCACATGATACGACGAATTATTCGTTTCGCTGCATCAACAGAAGCGTTCTCGGTGAAATGTAACACAAATATTTTATTCAGATAATCGCGAGTGCCTGATTTGTGAGCCAAGGTGTCGGCTGTTTAAGTAACGATAAATTCTGTACATCTAGATCTCATTCCGCAACGTATGAGAATAATCTACTTTTACAGAAAAGAGAGTAGCTGATGTGTTATTTAACTGGCTACCTCAGCATAGAGTGCTCCTATTTATGCTTGCAAACTACATAATGGGTAAAGAAAATTGAGGATCTAGTAGATGAGGCTCAGTTTCGCTTTAGAGAATGTAAAGGCATCAGAGAGTCAGTTCTGACGATGCATTTGGTAATGGAAGCACCACTGAAGAAACTCAAACCCCTTTCATAGGATTTGTCGACCTACAACAAGCGTTCGACAATATAAAATTATTTAATAATGCTCAAAAGTCTTAGAGTAATAGATGTTAATCACAGGGAAAGGTGGGAAATGTTCAATATTTACAAGACTGAAGGGTAAGCACAAGAATGAAAGACCAAGAAAAGATTTCTGCATTAGAAATGGTAAAAGACCTTTATTCTTCAATTTATACATTAAAAAAACAATGACGAAAATAAAAGAAAGACTCAGTAGGATGACTCAAATTCATGGTGGAAAGATATCAGTGATACGCATAGCTGATCACGTTGCTATCCTCAATGAAAAGTGAGGAAGAGCTATAGCTCCTCTTGAATGAAAGGAACAGTCTAATGAACAGAGGCTGTGGGATGGGGGTAAACCAAAAGCAGACGAAAGTAATGAGGAATCACAGGAAACAGATTAGCGATAAATTTAAAATCAAGATCGCTGACCACAATGTAAACGAAGTAGTGGACTTCTGCTCTCTTGTAGGCAGAACTACACTAGACGGACGAAACGGGGAGGATATAAGAAGCATTCTACCACATTAAAAAAAGGGCCTTCTCCGCAAATAGAAGTCTACTAGTAACAAACATTGGACTTAAATTGAGGAAGAAGTGTCTGAGGATGTGCGTATATGGAAAACTGCATTCATGGTACGGAATCATAAACTGTGAGAAAACTAGAACAAAAGCCATCAAAGAATGTGGTGCTGTAGAAGAATGTGGAAAGTCAGATGGACTCGTAAGGTACGAAATGAGGAACAGATTGAGACGAAAAGCAGAGAGGATGATGGAACACGTGTTGAGATATCCAGGAATAACTTCCACGATACTACAGGGAATTGTAGAGGGTAAAAATACTAGGAGAAGACAGGGATTGGACTGTATACAAAAAATAATTCAAGACGTTGATTGCAAGTGCTCTCTGACTGAATAGGTTGACACAAGAGAAGAATTTGTGGAGGATCTCTTCAAATAAGTCAAAAGACTGAAGATCCAAAGAAAATTTTTTTCTACAAAACTGCACTATTCAGTCCCAGAACCTTAAATAAATAACCACGAATGAATGGTAGAAAGTAGCAGGAGACAGGAATCTAACAGATGATCCACAAATCGGAAGCTAGCGATTATAATCCCTACACCATGATCGAAGTAGCACAGGACACTGCATAATCGAGAGAGACGTAGAGAGATAATGAGATAGAAAGATAATATAGCTAGATAGACGGAGAGAGAGAGAAAGAGAAAAAGGGACAACAAGAGAGAGACATCATTGTGCTGTGACTGCGCGTGGTGTAGGCAACCATTCTTGCAGCGAAGCTATTCCGGCTGCATCTCGAAAGGGGTGTACAGCTCTCCCCTGACAGCCACCACCGTTTCTCTGCAGTCACCCTTTCTACGAGTATTAGTGTTCATTGGGAAAATACTGCGAAAGTGATCTATGAAATATGTCTGTGAGTTAAGAAGTTTAAATCCCTCTATAACTCCAAGCCCCTCGAAAGACTCCCCACGGGAGACCGTGAAGTTCTCTAACCAATGCTTGGATTATCTGGATCGCTGATGATGACAACTCAGACATCGGTCAAAATGTTGCACAGGTTAGCCACAACTATCTGGCAGTATAGAACCTACTGCTCATGTTATCTGTTAGGGAAGACTCAAAAACCGTTCCTTACCCAATATAGTAATCGACATCGCCGATAACCATACATTTCCAAATACGTTTATCTCTCATGTAGTTTCTTATGGATATTGCTAGTTAACAGCAGCTGGAAGTTAAAAGACCAATCCGTGCAATAAACACACCTCCCGTAATAGTAGATGAGGGCCAAGGCTAAATTTTCAGGGCCTTCCGCTTTTCACTGTATGTTACTTCGGGTCATTCTACAACGCATTTTCGGAATAAATCAAGTGAAAGTGACATATTTAAGTAATCTAGAATTATTTTTTTCTGGAAAAGCATTACAAGTATTGTTACTCATATATGTTGTGTTCAAGGTTTTTCATGCTGGTCTAAACGCCCGTATATCGCCACCCCAAAATACAATTCGGTGACGCTTCAGTAAGTCTGACACCACTCCTTGTTCTACTTCCCGTAAAACACGTAAGTAGAAAAGATCTTACCATGTAGGTAGCTTATAGCATCCAATATGGATTATTCATCGCCATGACAGAACATAAGGATCAGGAGTAACATTTGCGAACAAGTTTGCTGTATTGCTGTTATTTGTTTGAGTTTAAAATTGTTGGATGTGAGGCACGCCAGTTATGCAAAACATCGTTTTTTCTCAGTACCCAAACATGTTTCGGCACCACTGTGCTATCATCAGTAGGCTTTCTTTTTTATTTATTCTGTAATGTGAAAATTTTTGTTAAATGATTATAAACGTATGTGGATGTCTAGTCCAAACAATAGATCGTTTCCTTTTGTAAATACTTTTAAATTTGGCGTGCATGAATTTTCCGGATCACTTGTGTGTTCATTACTACAGGTAGCTTGTCATCTGCAAACAAACGATGTTGAGGAGAAAGATTTTTGCTGGGAGTTAACCTAACTTCTAGAATGTAATTTAGTTTGTCGCTATGCTTTCGCGCATATATTCGTTTTTACTTACGTTTTTGTGTGGCAAGCACAAAAAAAAGTCGCGGCCTTTCCATAACCCCCAGAAAAGAGTCACAAAGTGTGAGGTCTGGAGACCTGGGAGGCCGCCGGCGATGAAGTAAATTTTGTGCTCCTCCTCTTCCAGTTCAAAGTCCTAGACCCCACACCTTGTGACTTTTATCTGTGGGGTTACGCAAAAGACCGCGGTTTTATCCCCATCTATGCCTGACACTCTAGAAAGTCTGCGACATTGCATTGTTGAAGCTGTGAATTAGGTAACGAAAGACCAGCTGCTTCGTGTACGGCAGTAAATGAGCCTCCGTTTTGATATTTGTCGTGTAGCACATTGTGTTTCTGTCTTCTATATTTTGGAAGCGATAAATGTTTGAAATCTGTTCCTTCTTTTTGAATAGTCCTGTTCATAGCCAAATGGTTTATCTTGGTTAATCAAAAACCTTTTCTTTCTTGATTTTATTTTTTCCCTGCCTACTCTCATTTTTTTCGTGTTCACTCTGTCTTGTCGGGTCAGTAGACATATATGTGATGGGTGGCCGTAATTATTACTTATTGTGTTTTATCTCCTACACGTTTCTTTAACACCAAATAAAAATTCAGATAGCATAGGATCTCAATCAGTTCTATGTTCTCCGCTACACTTTACTATAAACCGTCAACGGGCTGCTGTCGTTCGCGACATAGCGCAAATGTTAGCAACGTCTATTCTGGTACCACTGGTGGCAGACATTTACAGACAGGTTTTTGTACAGCCAATGACGGACGAGCTGAAAGCTAGAATATACAAATTAGTGGCGCTATGTATTCATATATTGTGTGCTCGGATATCGATGTTTATACACTACTGGCCATTAAAATTACTACACTACGAAGATGTCGTGCAACAGACGCGAAATTTAATCGACAGGAAGAAGATGCTGTGATATGCAACTGATTAGCTTTTCTGAGCATTCACACAAGGTTGGCACCGGTGGCGACACCTACAACGTGCTGACATGAGGAAAGTTTCCAACCGATTTCTCATACACAAACAGCAGTTGACCGGCGTTGCCTGGTGAAACGTTGTTGTGATGCCTCGTGTAAGGAGGAGAAATGCGTACCATCACGTTTCCGACTTTGAGAAAGGTCGGATTGTAGCCTATTGCGATTGCGGTTTATCGTATCGCGACATTGCTACTCGCGTTGGTCGAGATCCGACTGTTAGCAGAATATGGAATCGGTGGGTTCAGGAGGGTAATACGAAACGCCGTGCTGAATCACAACGGCCTCGTATAACTAGCAGTCGAGATGACAGGCATCTTATCCGCATGGCTGTAACGGATCGTGCAGCCACGCCTCGACCTCTGAGTCAACAGATGGGGACGTTTGCAAGACAACAACCATCTGCACGAACAGTTCGACGACGTTTGCACCAGCATGGACTATGAGCTCGGAGACCATGGCTGCGGTTACCCTTGACGCTGCATCACAGACAGGAGCGCCTGCGATGTTGTACTCAACGAAGAACCTGGGTGCACGAATGGCAAAATGTCATTTTTTCGGATGAATCATGGTTCTGTTTACAGCATATGATGGTCGCATCTGTGTTTGGCGACATCTCGGTGAACGCACATTGGAAGCGTGTAACACCCGTCGTGATGGTACGCGGTGCCATTGGTTACACGTGTCGGTTTGTGGACGTTAAATTTCAGATGTGTTACGACCCGTGGCTCTACCATTCATTCGATCCCTGCGAAGGATAAAGCACGACCGCCTGTTGCAGGTCCTGTACGGGCCTTTCTGGATACAGAAAATGTTCGACTGCTGCTCCGGCCAGCACATTCTCCAGATATACAGCCATATGGAGATATACAGATCGCGCTCCTATCGTGTGCACAAATTGTGTGAAAATGTAATCGCATGACAGTTCTAGTATAATATACTTGTCAAATGAATACCCGTTTATCGTCTGCATTTCTTCTTGGTGTAGCAATTTTAATGGCCAGTAGTGTAATGAGCCACATGAACCATGGACCTTGCCGTTGGTGAGGAGGCTTGCGTGCCTCAGCGATACAGATAGCCGTACCGTAGGTGCAACCACAACGGAGGGGTATCTGTTGAGAGGCCAGACAAACGTGTGGTTCCTGAAGAGGGGCAGCGGCCTTACCAGTACTTGCAGGGGCAACAGTCTAGATGATAGACTAACCAAAACGGCCTTGCTGTGCTGCTACTGCGAACGGCTGAAAGCAAGGGGAAACTACAGCCGTAATTTTTCTCAAGGGCATGCAGCTTTACTGTATAGTTAAATGATGATGGCGTTCTCCTGGGTAAAATATTCCGGAGGTCCCCCATTCGGATCTCCGGGCGGGGACTACTCAAGAGGACGTCGCTATCAGGAGAAAGAAGACTGGCATTTTACGGATCGGAGCGTGGAATGTCAGTTCCCTTGATCAGACAGGTAGGTTAGAAAATTTAAAAAGTGAAATGGATAGGTTAAAGTTAGATATAGTGGAAGTTAGTGAAGTTCGGTGGCAGGAGGAACAAGACTTTTGGTCATGTGAATACAGGGTTATAAATACAAAATCAAATAGGGGTAATACAGGAGTAGGTTTACTAATGAATAAAAAAAATAGAAGTGCATGGAAGCTACTACAAACAGCATAGTGAACGCATTATTGTGGCCAAGATAGATACGAAGCCCACACCTACTACAGTAGTACAAGTTTATATGCCAACTAACTCTGCAGATGACGAAGAAATTGATGAAATGTATGATGAGATAAAAGAAATTATTCAGGTAGTGAAAGGAGACGAAAATATAATAGTCATGGGCGACTGGAATTCGGTAGTAGGAAAAGGGAGAGAAGGAAACATAGTGGGTGAATATGGATTGGGGCTAAGAAATGAAAGAGGAAACCGTCTGGTAGAATTTTGCACAGAGCATAACCTAATCAAACACTTGGTTCAAGAATCATAAAAGAAGGTTGTATACATGGAAGAATCCTGGAGATACTGAAAGGTATCAGATAGATTATATAATGGTAAGACAGAGATTTAGGAACCAGGTTTTAAATTGTAAGACATTTCCAGGGGCAGATGCGGACTCTGACCACAATCAATTGGTTATGAACTGCAGAGTAAAACTGCGGAAACTGCAAAAAGATGGGAAATTAAGGAGATGGGACCTGGATTAACTGATAGAACCAGATATTGTAGACAGTTTCAGGGAGAGATTAAGGGAACGTTTGACAAGAATGGGTGAAAGAAATACAGTAGAAGAAGAATGGGTAGCTTTGAGAGATGAAATAGTGAAGGCAGCAGAGGATCAAGTAGGTAAAAAGACGAGGGCTAATAGAAATCCTTGGATAACAGAAGACATAGTAAATTTGATTGATGAAAGGAGAAAATATAAAAATGCAGTAAATGATGCAGGGAAAAAGGAATTCAAACGCCTCAAAAATGAGATCGACAAGAAGTACAAAATGGCTAAGCAGGAATGGGTAGGGGACAAATGTAAGGATGTAGGGGCTTATCTCACTATGGGTAAGATAGATACTGCCTACAGGAAAATTAAAGAGACCTTTGGAGAGAAGGGAACCACTTGTATGTATATCAAGAGCTCAGACGGAAACCCAATGCTAGGCAAAGAAGGGAAAGCAGAAAAGTGGAAGGAGTATATAGAGGGTCTATACAAGGGCGATGTACTTGAGGACAATATTATGGAAATGGAGGAGGATGTAGATGAAGATAAAATGGGGGATACGATACTGCGTGAAGAGTTTGACAGTGCACTGAAAGACCTGAGTCGAAACAAGGCCCCGGGCGTAGACAACATTCCATTAGAACTGCTGACGGCTTTGGGAGAGCCAATCCTGACAAAACTCTACCAACTGGTGAGCAAGATGTATGAGACAAGCGAAATACCCTCAGACTTCAAGAACAATATAATAATTCCAATCCCGAAGAAAGCAGGTGTTGAGAGATGTGAAAATTACCGAACTATCAGTTTAATAAGTTACGGATGCAAAATACTAACACGAATTCTTTACAGACGAATGGAAAAATAGGTAGAAGCCGACATCAGGGAAGATCAGTTTGGATTCTGTAGAAATACTGGAACACGTGAAGCCATACTGACCTTCCGATTTTTCTTAGAAGAAAGATTAAGGAAAGGCAAACCTACGTTTCTAGCATTTGTAGACTTAGAGAAAGCTTTTGACAATGTTGACTGGAATACTCTCTTTCAAACTCTAATGGTGGCTGGGATAAAATACAGGGGGGAGAAACGCAGTTTACAATTTGTACAGAAACCAGATGGCAGTTGTAAGTGTCGAGGGGCATGAAAGGGAAGCAGTGGTTGGGAAGGGAGTGAGACAGCGTTATAGCCTCTCCCCGATGTTATTCAATCTGTATACTGAGCAAGCGGTGAAGGAAACAAAAGAAAAATTCGGAGTAGGTATTAAAATCCATGGAGAAGAAACAAAATCTTTGAGGTTCGCCGATGACATTGTAATTCTGTCAGAGAGAGCAAAGAACTTAGAGCAGTTGAACGGAATGGATAGTGTCTTGAAAGGAAGATGTAAGATGAACATCAACAAAAGCAAAACGAGGATAATTGAATGCAGTGTAATGAAGTCGGTTGATGCGGAGGGTATTAGACTAGGAAATGAGACACTTAAAGTAGTAAAGCTATTTGGAGAGCAAAATAACTGATGATGGTCGAAGTAGAGAAGATATAAAATGTATACTGGCAATGGCAAGGAAAGCGTTTCTGAAGAAGAGAAATTTAACATCGAGTATAGATTTAAGTGTCAGGAAGTCGTTTCTGAAAGTATTTGTATGAGGCGTAGCCATGTATGGAAGTGAAACATGGACGATAAATACTCTGGACAATTGTAGGAGCTTTCGAAATGTGGTACCACAGAAGAATGCTGAAGATTAGATGGTTGTGGCACAACTTCACAAGAAGAAGGGACCGGTTGGTAGGACATGTTCTGAGGCATCAAGGGATCACCAATTTAGTATTGGAGGGCAGCGTGGAGGGTAAAAATCACAGAGGGAGACCAAGAGATGAATGCACTAAGGAGATTCAGAAGGATGTAGGACGTAGTAAGTATTAGGAGATGAAGAAGCTTGCACATGATAGGGTAGCATGGAGAGCTGCGTCAAACCAGTCTCAGGACTGAAGACCACAACAACAACAGTGTAATTAAAAGTCATCTTCTGTACACTATCAGGTGCATTAGAAATATTCTATTTGCCAAAACCGGTTTTCGTGTTTATAACCCATCATCATTGGCACCTGATACTGGGGAATAAATAACTTTATGCGCCCAGATTTCTACAAAATGCTAACTGTACACATTTATGTAGTCTATTTACATTATGAATTTCTATTGCAATGACATGCTTGTCAGTTAATACAACAGGATCTGGAAGATGTCATATAACATAGTAAACTGTTAGCCGTGACTATTATTGCCGTAAAATGTTAGGCAGTGCAGTTCTTGATAATTTTAACATAACTGTGATATAGAGGAAACATGGAATTGACAGGTGAAGGAGGATACGTTACCTGTGTTTTGTTAATTCTAAGACCATATTTACATATTTCTGTGACATGCAATCATATAATTATGTAAACTACAATTTTTGACAATTAACATGTGAAGATAGATTAAACTAAAGGCGCAAGATTGCAAAATAATCCATAAAATTACCCAATTTTACGTGCAAGTCATAGACTCCAAACCAAAATTATTCTGTTAAAACACTGTTGAAATTTTGTTTACACGTCTTATTCCGTAGCTCTGTTTGTTCATTAAGTATGTTCTCTGGTTGTTTTGTCATATGGATGTATGTTTCAGTTTCATTTAGCACTCCGTCTTCAGGCCACAAGAGGCCCATCGGTACCATCCTACCGCAGTGTCATTCTCAGCTGAGGATGCGGATGGGAGGCACTTGTGGTCAGCACACCGCTCTCCTGATGGTTACGATGGTTTTCTTTGACTGGAGCCGCTACTATTCAGTTGAGTAGCTCTTCAGTTTACATCACGACGCTGAGTGCACCCCGAAAAATGGCAACAACACATGGCAACCCGGATGGACACCCATCCAAGTGCCGGCCACGCCCGACAGCGCTTAACTTCGGGGATCTGACGGGTAACCGGTGTATCCACTCCGGCAAGGCCGTTGCCAGTTTCATCTAGAATATTTAATAATCTGCCTTTTTCTGGTTTTTGACAACCGTGATGTTTTTGTTTTGTCATTAGTAGAATTCTTGTGTTTTCTTAAATGAGTACTGAATGCTGAGAATTCGCTTAACTAGCATTGGTATCTTCTCTAAATCTCGTTCTGAAGTTTCTCTCTGTTTGCCCAACATAAAATTTATCACATTCACTATATGTTATTTTAAACAAGCCTGTCGTATTGTATAATTGGCTTTTACTGATATGTGTATAAGACGTGATCATTCTGTCCTAAAACAGATTTGCAACCTAGTTCTTCGAAACATGGCTTATTTTGTCGAAAATGTGACCCCACTATGGCAACGTTAAAAAGTTATCTTATTCTACTTCCTTGTTCTTTTCTAATGAGTCTGATGTCTACTCTTACTATATCCTTTCTGTTTTTAATGTATAATTTCATAACCAGTTTTCAGTCATAGGCATTGTGAAATGCTGCATTCTCCACAGCATGTAATTCAGCATTAACACCTCTTAAACTAGGCGAGTATTAATGCTGAATTGGGCAAAATACATGGAAGTCGGAAGGTGCGAGATCCGGGTTGTAGAATTGATGAGGAAGAGCAGACCAATGAAGTTTTGTGATTTCCTCTTTGGTGTGCACATTGCGTGAAGCCTTGCGTTGTAATGGAAGAGGAGGAATTAGTTAGCATTTTTGTGGCGACGAACACGCTGAATTCGTTTTTTCAGTTTCTTGAGGGTAGCAAAACACACCTCAGAATTGAACATTGCACCATGTGGGAGGACACTAAAAATAATATCCTTACGGGATCCCAGAGAGCAGTCGCTATGACTTTACTGAATGTGGGTGCGGCTTTGAATTTTTTCTTCGGAGGAGAGATGGTGTGTCGCCATTCCAAAAATTGCCATTGTGTTTCTGGCTCGAAATGGTGAACCCATGTTTCATGGCCTCCGACGATGTTCGACAAAAAATTATCACGATCAACCTTGTAACAGGCAAGCGATTCCCCATATGTTGTCCTTCGCTGCCCTTTATCGTGTTCTGTTAGGCGGCGAAGAACCCAGTGGTCACACAGCTTTGATTAGACCAACTGGTGAACGAGTATGTCAGCACTACCAACAGACAGGTTGGGCTCTGCAGCGAGATGTTTGATTTTATCCGCCGATCACCTCTTTTGAGAGTGTCCGGACGTTCCAACGTTGCAGGAGTCACAGCTCTGTGCTGCTGCCCACCACGCAGGAGATTGAACAGGTTTGTGCGACATTGTTGCGATGGGGACAGACGCATAGCACAGCGACTCACCGTGCTTTCGTTCACTGACAAGTCTCCACAGAGATTCTGCAAAGCGCCTATGCATATCTGTGATGCTCTGGTTTTCCGCTAAAAAAACTCAATGACAGCTGTCTCCTTGGAAAGCACTCCGTCATAGATGGTATTTTGAAGCCTACATATAGCGCCGCAACGTAACGAAACTTCATGAAACTACATGGGCCGAAACGGGAATATTCCACAATCGCATCCATCAAATTCCGCATTTTTTTCAAGCGAAATCGCCTGAGAGAAAAGTGTGTTGCATTGTTTACTAAACGCCCCTGGTTTAGAACGACTTGCAAAACAGTATGAACATACATCGGTTCAGTGATTGCAGGTAGCGAATGTTACCGAAACTACCAAGGGATTTGGGAAAGGTCGACATCCGCCCTATGTGGCTTATGTCAGTGTGTTGTAGAATTATGGAACACAGGTTTATGATAGCGTTTTATGACATATTCGCAAACCGAGAATCCTCTGTGTAGAAATGAACATGACTATGGCAACGAGACTTTTTGTGACACTGTAATATGGAGTTACAAAAATATATACATTTTTATCTCCTTTTCCAGCTGATATATTTGACACTTCGCAAAGTATATGTATGCTTCTGTGATACCGACGAGGAAGCAAATACATAATTCGAAATACATACGTTGAAAAAAGTGCGAAGTGGACGTCATATTTGTCAAACTTTGTGCTGACGTTCTCTCATAACGGCTATTAGATTATCAAACTGTCATTCAGCCAGAGATAATATCAACGTCAGTATGAGTATGACCACCACAGGGACGACTAAATTCTTGAATTGTTTGTGAGATGGAAGCAAACAGCCTCCAAATGTCATTTTGATTAATTTATTACCATGTTTCCCCCCTTCCAAGAACCACGGACCTTGCTGTTGGTGTGGAGGCTTGCGTGCCTCAGCGATATAGATAGCAGCCGTACCGCAGGTGCAACCATAACGGAGGGGTATCTGTTGCCATCTGTTGAGAGGTCAGACAATCGTCTGTTAGATATAGTAGGAATTAGTGAAGTTCGCTGGAAGAAGAAACAAGACTTTTGGTCAGGCGAGTACAGGGCTATAAATACAAAATCAAATAGGGGTAATGCAGGAGTCGGTTTAATAATGAATAAAAAAATAGGACTGCGGGTAAGCTACTACAAACAGCATAGCGAACGCATTATTGTGGCCAAGATAGACACGAAGCCCACGCCTACTACAGTAGTACAAGTTTATATGCCAACTAGCTTTGCAGATGACGAAGACATTGATGAAATGTATGATGAAATAAAAGAAATTATTCAGATAGTGAAGGGAGACGAAAATTTAATACTCATGGGTGACTGGAATTCGGTAGTAGGAAAAGGGAGATAAGAAAACGTAGCAGGTGAATATGGATTGGGGCTAAGAAATGAAACACGAAGCCGCCTGATAGAATTTTGCACAGAGCACAACTTAATCATAGCTAATACTTGGTTCAAGAATCATAAAAGAAGGTTGTATACATGGAAGAAGCCTGGAGATACTGACGGGTTTCAGATAGATTATATAATGGTAAGACAGAGATTTAGGAACCAGGTTTCAAATTGTAAGACATTTCCTGTGGCAGATGTGGACTCTGACCACGGTTATGAACTGCAGATTAAAACTGCAGAAACTGCAAAAAGGTGGGAATTCAAGGAGATGAGACCTGGATAAACCGACTAAACCAGGGGTTGTACAGAGTTTCAGGGAGAGCATAAGGGAACAATTCACAGGAATGGGAGAAAGAAATACAGTAGAAGAAGAATGGGTAGCTTTGAGAGATGAAATAGTGAAGGCAGCAGAGCATCAAGTAGGTAAAAAGAGGAGGGCTAGTATAAATCCTTGGTTAACACAAGAAATATTGAATTTAATTGATGAAAGGAGAAAATATAAAAATGCAGTAAATGAAGTCGGCAAAAAGGAATACAAACGTCTCAAAAATGAGATCGACAGGAAGTGCAAAATGGCTAAGCAGGAATGGCTAGGGGACAAATGTAAGGATGTAGAGGCTTATCTCACTAGGGGTAAGATAGATAGTGCCTACAGGAAAATTAAAGAGACCGTTGGAGAAAATAGAACCACTTGTATGAATATCAAGAGCTCAGATGGAAACCCAGTTCTAAGCAAAGAATGGAAAGCAGAAAGGTGGAAGGAGTATGTGGTGTCACCGCCAGACACCACACTTGCTAGGTGGTAGCCTTTAAATCGGCCGCGGTCCGTTAGTATACGTCGGACCCGCGTGTCGCCACTATCAGTGATTGCAGACCGAGCGTCGCCACACGGCAGGTCTAGTCTAGAGAGACTCCATAGCACTGGCCCCAGTTGTACAGATGACTTTGCTAGCGATGGTTCAATGTCTACATACGCTCTTATTTGTAGAGACGACAGTTTAGTATAGCCTTCAGCTACGTCATTTGCTACGACATAGCAAGGCGCCATATTCCTCAAGAATGTATTCTGAACATATAATATTGTGAATCATGTACCGTCAAGAGCGACATTCATCATTAATGATTAAAGTTAAGTATCAAACTAATTATGTCCGCTTTCTGTAGTCTCATTCCTTCTCATGTTCCAGACCTCACGTCAGTATAGTTCCTCCCTCCTGACGCCAGACTGCGTGAGCTGAAACGCGTGCATTTCGGTCTCAACTAGTAACACGGTGTTGGCTCTTCCGCCAACACAACATAGTATATAGCGGGTCTATACAAGGGCGATGTACTTGAGAACAATATTATGGAAATGGAAGAGGATGTAGATGAAGATGAAATGGGAGATACGTGACGAGTTTGACAGAGCACTGAAAGATCTGAGTCGAAACAAGGCCCCGGGAGTAGACAACATTCCATTAGAACTACTGACGGCCTTGGGAGAGCCAGACCTGACAAAACTCTACTATCTGGCGAGCAAGATGTATGAGACAAGCGAAATACCCTCAGACTTCAATAAGTATATAATATTTCCAATCCGAAAGAAAGCAGGTGCTGACATATGCGGAAATTACCGAACAATCAGTTTAATAAGTCACGAATGCAAAATACTAACACGAATTCTTCATAGACGAATGGAAAAACTGGTGGAAACCGACCTCGGGGAAGATTCGTTTGGATTCCGTAGAAATACTGGAACACGGGAGGCAATACTGACCCTACGACTTAGAAGCTAGACTAAGGAAAGGCAAACCTACGTTCCTTGCATTTGTAGAGTTAGAGAAAGCTTTTGACAATGTTGACTGGAATACTCTCTTTCAAATTCTGAATGTAGTAGGGGTAAAATGTAGGGAGCGAAAGGCTATTTACAATTTGTACAGAAACCAGATTGCAGTTGTAAGAGTCGAGGGACATGAAAGGGAAGCAGTGGTTGAGACGGGAGTGAGACAGGGTTGTAGCCTCTCCCCGATGTTATGCAATCTCTATATTGAGCAAGTAGTGAAGGAAACAAAAGAAAATGTCGGAGTAGGTTTTAAAATCTATGGAGAAGAAATAAAAACTTTG
Organism: Schistocerca serialis cubense; assembly: GCF_023864345.2. Classification (NCBI taxonomy): domain Eukaryota; kingdom Metazoa; phylum Arthropoda; class Insecta; order Orthoptera; family Acrididae; genus Schistocerca; species Schistocerca serialis. Next base: position 167,949,139 of record NC_064638.1, on the reverse strand, counting down.
AGGTTCACCGATGACATTGTAATTCTGTCAGAGACAGCAAAGGACTTGGAAGAGCAGTTGAACGGAATGGACAGTGTCTTGAAAGGAGGATATAAGATGAACCTCAACAAAAGCAAAACGAGGGTAATGGAATGTAGTCGAATGAAATCGCGTGATGCTGAAGGAATTAGCGTAGGAAATGAGACACTTACAGTAGTAAAGGAGTTTTGCTATTTGGGGAGCAAAATAACTGATGATGGTCGAAGTAGAGAGGATATAAAATGTAGACTGGCAATGGCAAGGAAAGCGTTTCTGAAGAAGAGAAATTTGTTAACATCGAGTATAGATTTAAGTGTCAGGAAGTCGTTTCTAAGAGTATTTGTATGGAGCGTAGCCATGTATGTAAGTGAAACATGGACGATAACTAGTTTGGACAAGAAGAGAATAGAAGCTTTCGGAATGTGGTGCTACAAAAGAATGCTGAAGATTGGATGGGTAGATCATATAACTAATGAGGAGAAATTGAATAGGATTGGGGAGAAGAGAAGTTTGTGGCACAACTTGACTAGAAGAAGAGATCGGTTGGTAGGACATGTTCTGAGGCATCAAGGGATCACCAATTTAGTATTGGAGGGCAGCGTGGAGGGTAAAAATCGTAGAGGGAGACCGAGAGATGAATATGCTGAACAGATTCAGAGGGATGTAGTTCGCAGTAGGCACTAGGAGATGAAGAAGCTTGCACAGGATAGAGTAGCATCGAGAGCTGCATCAAACCAGTCTCAGAACTGAAGACCACAAACACAACATTATCATATCTAAAAGTGTAAACTGTAGTGTGGGGTCCTGCTTTACCATGCTGTAATTTGCCGCTTCGTACCATAGTCATGAAGCTATGACATCAGTGTTCACACATCTTTCGACATCCAGGCGAACATTCAACATATTTTCAACAATCAGTCCAGTTATCAAACAATATAACTCCATATACCATGATTCCAGGAGCTGGAGAGTAACAGGTTTGAAGAATCGCTGCGTCCCATGTTCTTTCGCCAGGTGGGCTTCAAACACGTTGGCTTATGTTTGGCGGCCACAAAGAGAAGCGGGACTCACCGCTGAAAGCTGCAGAATGCGACTCAGTGTACCTGTTAATTGTGGCTCAACATCATGCGATTCTCTCTTGTCTGCCATGTGGTGCGAGCGGTAAACAGCGCATAGCAGCTCGACACCTCGGCTTAGCATTCGATAATTTGTTCCCGGCTATTTTTTACGTCACCATGCCGGTAGCCACTGCCTATACTTCAGCTGTCCGTATATTTGGCAGAACTTACTAAGGTCTCGTGGTGTACTCCTTCCGAAAGACAACATGCCTTCCTTCTCGCTTCACTGTAAGGTGTAAGTTCTTCTCGTCAGTACTCGTTCTCCATTAATTGCAGTATAGAAGAATTTCTGTACTGTGTATCTGTATGATGCTCCCGTGTCCATAATATCAATGAACTGCCATTTTTTAGTCAGAAATATGGCGATTTGTCTGCAGAGGTAATCATGCTTGACAGTATGTCTTCCCGCCACTCCAAGAGGGTGGGCCGAAAATGTATTTTCATTGCAGCGAGAACCAGAGAAGAGCAGTGACTGACAAGGAGAAGTAAGCTGGTGTACGGCCTAGAATGAGAAGCCTTCTCCATGCTGGTACACCCAGAAGAAGTCTACGGGGTATTATAGCGGCCAGCGCAGGGCGAAGCCACTGTGTGAACAGAAGAAAAACCTGATGGAGTGGTTGGTATCTTTATCTGAGCCAGAAGAGTGCGATTTCAGTGGAGTTGCAGATGTGCGGCATGGCCACTGTGTGAACGAAAACATACTGGTTGAGTGGTTGCTATCTTTAGCTGGTCTGGAAGAGGACCATTCAAGTGGAGGTGGTGAAATGGGGTGTGGCCATCGTGTGGACACAAACAACGCAGTGGAGTTGTTGGTACCTTTAGCCAGGCCAGAAGAGAACAAATCCAGTGAAGATGGAGAAAGTGGCTTCTGCATCTTAAGAGGAGAGCTACGTACTTGTTTTAGTAGCCCATGTCTACATACGTTGAACTATGCACAGTACAATTCTTGCACTAAATGTACTGTTTTTTTTTTTTTTTTTTTTTTTTGGTCATCAGTCTACTGACTGGTTTGATGCGGCCCGCCACGAATTCCTTTCCTGTGCTAACCTCTTCATCTCAGAGTAGCACTTGCAACCTACGTCCTCAATTATTTGCTTGACGTATTCCAATCTCTGTCTTCCTCTACAGTTTTTGCCCTCTACAGCTCCCTCTAGTACCATGGAAGTCATTCCCTCATGTATTAGCAGATGTCCTATCATCCTGTGCCTTCTCCTTATCGGTGTTTTCCACATATTCCTTTCCTCTCCGATTCTGCGTAGAACCTTCTCATTTCTTATCTTATCAGTCCACCGAATTTTCAACATTCGTCTATAGAACCACATCTCAAATGCTTCGATTCTCTTCCGGTTTTCCCACAGTCCATGTTTCACTACCATACAATGCTGTACTCCAGACGTACATCCTCAGAAATTTCTTCCTCAAATTAAGGCCGGTATTTGATATTAGTAGACTTCTCTTGGCCAGAAATGCCTTTTTTGCCATAGCGAGTCTGCTTTTGATGTCCTCCTTGCTCCGTCCGTCATTGGTTATTTTACTGCCTAGGTAGCAGAATAAACGCATTATTGTGGCCAAGATAGATACGAAGCCCACGCCTACTACAGTAGTACAAGTTTATATGCCAACTAGCTCTGCAGATGACGAAGAAATTGAAGAAATGTATGATGAAATAAAAGAAATTATTCAGATTGTGAAGGGAGACGAAAATTTAATAGTCATGGGTGACTGGAATTCGAGTGTAGGAAAAGGGAGAGAAGGAAACATAGTAGGTGAATATGGATTGGGGGACAGAAATGAAAGAGGAAGCCGCCTGGTCGAATTTTGCACAGAGCACAACATAATCATAACTAACACTTGGTTTAAGAATCATGAAAGAAGGTTGTATACATGGAAGAACCCTGGAGATACTAAAAGGTATCAGATAGATTATATAATGGTAAGACAGAGATTTAGGAACCAGGTTTTAAATTGTAAGACATTTCCAGGGGCAGATGTGGACTCTGACCACAATCTATTGGTTATGACCTGTAGATTAAAACTGAAGAAACTGCAAAAAGGTGGGAATTTAAGGAGATGGGACCTGGATAAACTAAAAGAACCAGAGGTTGTACAGAGATTCAGGGAGAGCATAAGGGAGCAATTGACAGGAATGGGGGAAATAAATACAGTAGAAGAAGAATGGGTAGCTTTGAGGGATGAAGTAGTGAAGGCAGCAGAGGATCAAGTAGGTAAAAAGACGAGGGCTAGTAGAAATCCTTGGGTAACAGAAGAAATATTGAAACAGGCAAAAAGGAATACAAACGTCTCAAAAATGAGATCGACAGGAAGTGCAAAATGGCTAAGCAGGGATGGCTAGAGGACAAATGTAAGGATGTAGAGGCCTATCTCACTAGGGGTAAGATAGATACCGCCTACAGGAAAATTAAAGAGACCTTTGGAGATAAGAGAACGACTTGTATGAATATCAAGAGCTCAGATGGAAACCCAGTTCTAAGCAAAGAAAGGAAAGCAGAAAGGTGGAAGGACTATATAGAGGGTCTATACAAGGGCGATGTACTTGAGGACAATATTATGGAAATGGAAGAGGATGTAGATGAAGATGAAATGGGAGATATGATACTGCGTGAAGAGTTTGACAGAGCACTGAAAGACCTGAGTCGAAACAAGGCCCCCGGAGTAGACAATATTCCATTGGAACTACTGACGGCCGTGGGAGAGCCAGTCCTGACAAAACTCTACCATCTGGTGAGCAAGATGTATGAAACAGGCGAAATACCCTCAGACTTCAAGAAGAATATAATAATTCCAATCCCAAAGAAAGCAGGTGTTGACAGATGTGAAAATTACCGAACTATCAGCTTAATAAGTCACAGCTGCAAAATACTAACACGAATTCTTTACAGACGAATGGAAAAACTAGTAGAAGCCAACCTTGGGGAAGATCAGTTTGGATTCCGTAGAAACACTGGAACACGTGAGGCAATACTGACCTTACGACTTATCTTAGAAGAAAGATTAAGGAAAGGCAAACCTACGTTTCTAGCATTTGTAGACTTAGAGAAAGCTTTTGACAATGTTGACTGGAATACTCTCTTTCAAATTCTAAAGGTGACAGGGGTAAAATACAGGGAGCGAAAGGCTATTTACAATTTGTACAGAAACCAGATGGCAGTTATAAGAGTCGAGGGACATGAAAGGGAAGCAGTGGTTGGGAAGGGAGTAAGACAGGGTTGTAGCCTATCCCCAATGTTGTTCAATCTGTATATTGAGCAAGCAGTAAAGGAAACAAAAGAAAAATTCGGAGTAGGTATTAAAATTCATGGAGAAGAAATAAAAACTTTGAGGTTCGCCGATGGCATTGTAATTCTGTCAGAGACAGCAAAGGACTTGGAAGAGCAGTTGAATGGAATTGACAGTGTCTTGAAAGGAGAATATAAGAGGAACATCAACAAAAGCAAAACAAGGATAATGGAATGTAGTCTAATTAAGTCGGGTGATGCTGAGGGAATTAGATTAGGAAATGAGGCACTTAAAGTAGTAAAGGAGTTTTGCTATTTGGGGAGCAAAATAACTGATGATGGTCGAAGTAGAGAGGATATAAAATGTAGGCTGGCAATGGCAAGGAAAGCGTCAGGAAGTCATTTCTGAAAGTATTCGTATGGAGTGTAGCCATGTATGGAAGTGAAACATGGACGATAAATAGTTTGGACAAGAAGAGAATAGAAGCTTTCGAAATGTGGTGCTACAGAAGAATGCTGAAGATTAGATGGGTAGATCACATAACTAATGAGGAAGTATTGAATAGGATTGGGGAGAAGAGAAGTTTGTGGCACAACTTGACCAGAAGAAGGGATCGGTTGGTAGGACATGTTCTGAGGCATCAAGGGATCACCAATTTAGTATTGGAGGGCAGCGTGGAGGGTAAAAATCGTAGAGGGAGACCAAGAGATGAATACACTAAGCAGATTCAGAAGGATGTAGGTTGCAGTAGGTACTGGGAGATGAAGAAGCTTGCACAGGATAGAGTAGCATGGAGAGCTGCATCAAACCAGTCTCAGCACTGAAGACCACAACAACAACAACATACTGTGTACTCATTAGACTGTTCATTCCGTTCAGCAGATCATTTAATTCTTCTTCACTTTCACTCAGGATAGCAATGTCATCAGCGAATCGTACCATTGATATCCTTTCACCTTGTATTTTAATTCCACTCCTGAACCTTTCTTTTATTTCCATCATTGGTTCCTCTATGTACAGATTGAAGAGTAGGGGCTAAAGGCTACAGTCTTGTCTTACACCCTTCTTAATACGAGCACTTCGTTCTTGATCGTCCACTCTTATTATTCCCTCTTGGTTGTTGTACATATTGTATATGACCCGTCTCTCCCTATAGCTTACCCCTACTTTTTTCAGAATCTCGAACAGCTTGCACCATTTTATATTGTCGAACGCTTTTTCCAGGTCGACAAATCTTATTTAAGTGACTTGATTTTTCTTTAGCCTTGCATCCATTATCAGCCGTAACGTCAGAATTGCCCCTCTCGTCCCTTTATTTTTCCTAAAGCCAAACTGATCGTCACCTAGCGCATTCTCAATTTTCTTTACCATTCTTCTGTATATTATTCTTGTAAGCAGCTTCGATACGTGCGCTGTTAAGCTGATTGTGCGATAATTCTCGCACTTGTCAGCTCTTGCCGTCTTCGGAATTGTGTGGATGATGCTTTTCCGAAAGTCAGATGGTATATCGCCAGAGTCATATATTCTACACACCAACGTTAATAGTCGTTTTGTTGCCACTTCCCCCAATGATTTTAGAAATTCTGATGCAATTTTATCAATCCCTTCTGCCTTATTTGACCGTAAGTCCTCCAAAGCTCTTTTAAATTCCGATTTTAATACTGGATCCCCTATCTCTTCCAAATCGACTCCTGTTTCTTCTTCTATCACATCGGACAAATCTTCAACCTCATAGAGGCTTTCAATGTATTCTTTTCACCTATCTGCTCTCTCCTCTGCATGTAACAGTGGAATTCCCGTTGCACTCTTAATGTAACCACCCTTGCTTTTAATGTCACCAAAGGTTGTTTTCTCTTTCCTGTATGCTGAGTCTGTCCTACCGACAATCATATCTTTTTCGATGTCTTCACATTTTTCCTGCAGCCATTTCGTCTTAGCTTCCCTGCACTTCCTATTTATTTCATTCCTCAGCGACTTGTTTTTCTGTATTTCTGATTTTCCCGTAACATGTTTGTACTTCCTACTTTCAGCAATCAACTGAAGTATTTCTTCTGTTACTCATGGTTTCTTCGCAGCTACCTTCTTTGTACATATGTTTTCCTTCCCAACTTCTGTGATGGCCTTTTTTAGAGATGTCCATTCCTCTTCAACTGTACTGCCTACTGCGCTATTCCTTATTGCTGTATCTATAGCGTTAGAGAACTTCGAACGTATCTCGTCATTCCTTAGTACTTCCGTATCCCACTTCTTTGCGTATTGATTCTTCCTGACTAATGTCTTGAACTTCAGCCTACTCTTCATCACTACTATATTGTGATCTGAGTCTATATCTGCTCCTGGGTACGCCTTACAATCCAGTATCTGATTTCGGAATCTCTGTCTGACCATGATGTAATCTAATTGAAATTTTCCGTATCTCCCGGCCTTTTCCATGTATACCTCCTCCTCTTGTGATTCTTGAACAGGGTATTCGCTATTACTAGCTGAAACTTGTTACAGAACTCAATTAGCCTTTCTCCTCTGTCATTCCTAGTCCCAAGCCCATATTCTCCTGTAACCTTTTCTTCTACTCCTTCCCCTACAACTGCATTCCAGTCGCCCATGACTATTAGATTTTCGTCCCCCTTTACATACTGCATTACCCTTTCAATATCCTCCTACACTTTCTCTATCTGTTCATCTTCAGCTTGCGACGTCGGCATGTATACCTGAACTATCGCGGTCGGTGTTGGTCTGCTGTCGATTCTGATTAGAACAACCAGGTCACTGAACTGTTCACAGTAACACACCCTCTGCCCTACCTTCCTATTCATAACGAATCCTACACCTGTTATACCATTTTCTGCTGCTGTTGATATTACCCGATACTCATCTGACCAGAAATCTTTGTCTCCCTTCCACTTCACTTCACTGACCCCTACTATATCTAGATTGAGCCTTTGCAGTTCCCTTTTCAGATTTTCTAGTTTCCCTACCACGTTCAAGCTTCTGACATTCCACGCCCCGACTCGTAGAACGTTATCCTTTCGTTGATTATTCAATCTTTTTCTCATGGTAACCTCCCCCTTGGCAGTCGCCTCCCGGAGATCCGAATGGGGGACTATTCCGGAATCTTTTGCCAATGGAGAGATCATCATGACATTTCTTCAATTACAGGCCACATGTCCTGTGGATACACGTTACGCGTCTTTAATGCAGTGATTTCCATTGCCCTCTGCATCCTCATGTCGTTGATCATTACTGATTCTTCCGCCTTTAGGGACAAGATAGTGCCCTGAACCTCTATCCGCTCCTCCACCCTCTTTGACAAGGCCGTTGGCAGAATGAGGCTGACGTTTTATGCCGGAAGTCTTCGGCCGCCAATGCTGATTATTTATCAAAATGTAGGCAGTGGCGGGGATTGGACCCGGGACCGAAGACGTTTTCGTTATGAATCAAAAACGCTACCCATCTTTTCTTCTTTTTTTTTATCTCATTTTGTTCACTTTCGTTCGTTGCATCTGCTCATGGCGGACGTCGTATGACATCCGTTTAAGTTCGTTATTGCCCGATTAACTCAGTTTTTTATTACAGAGGGCAACTAACCCTCTCACCGAACACGCTGAGCTACCGTGCCGGCACCCCTAGACCGCGGGTCACTAGCATGTGCTGGTTAACAAGCAATATTACACATGGAAAGACCGTGGTTATAGATCGAGGTGTTATGGTTTTCGTGTAAAAGCATGCCGGGCGTGCGAATGAGTTCTCTAAAGGCGGGATGCATTTTGATTTAGTTAATGAGCTCCGTGAGCGTTATTGATTAGTACTAGGTGGTTACAATTAATGTATAACTAATCACGGAGGTCCAGTGTGGGTTTTAATTATCGTGTGGCTGCTAGAAAAAATTACTTCCAATTTTGGCCACCAGGTGCTAGTCTGGCGCTGTGCGACATCTCGTCGATGTCTCCGCCGCTCATATTGAACGAAATGTGTAAGCGGCAGTTAATAATAAAATCAATATTCTGCCTTTTCGCTGGTTTGACGTATCCTGCCAGAGTTCCATTCCTAATCCATTAGATATGGAAACATTTCTATACGCCTTTGGGGCATTCACAGCGTCACATTTGCATCTGGTGGCCAAAACTGGAACCAAGATTTTCTCCAGAGTAATGAGTTGTGCACTGACGCATTAAATATTTTCTATCTTTCGCTGCCATAATTATAGCCCACACTGGACCTCTGTGAGCAGCTGCACATTAATTGCAACCACCTGGTATGTTTTGTTATAAGGAATGGAATCTTATGTTCTGACGCTGTGAGTATGACTGATTTGGTTATGTCTTTCGTATAAGTTAGCTTGTTATTTTGCTTTGTAGAAGTGATTCACTTACATGTTTTATTGAACAGAGCACTGTCTCAACACATCTGGCTGTGTATTCCTGTAGATAGTTGGTAGTAGCTTGGTGATAGGACTATTGGTAGACCTACGGTTCTCTAAGTTCTTTGTTAGCAACCTTAACTGAAATCAATATCAGTGCCGTACAGTTAATTTGAGATGCTATATCCATTTGCCCTCCCTGTATGTCGTCAAGGGTCATATACTGTAATCAGCCGTTCCTGTCACAGCAATTTGACATCCTCCTATGTTCGACGTCAACGTGCAATAACCACTTACAGCCGGTAGGTGGCAGCACTGGTGGTGAAGGGTATATAGAGCGTATCAGAGGGACGGAGAAACAGTGCAGCCGTTGTTGTAACGCAGAAACAGAACGATGTATCTAACGTCCAAGAGGGGATGGCCGTTGTGTTACGGAATATGAGTGTAAGCGTTTTCGGGACAGATAAGTTTGTAAAACGTTCGGGTCACGCCATGGTTAAAGTGTACAGTGCATGGCAAAACGCACTATCCAAAACCGCCGCCGAGACAATCGTGGTGCACCACGGGCCATAGATACAGGGTGATAATTACTGAAATATATGAAATGAAATAGTCATAACTTCTGAACGGCTTGCGTTAGGACGTCCAAACTGCACGATTGGCCGCGGTGCATGATGGGAATTAGTATGCCCATGCGCACGCGCCTTGTTGTTGGCCCACTTTCACTTGGATGGGTTCGCCAATAAGCAAAAATGGCGCATTTGGGGGACTCAGAATCCGCATTTCGCGATCGAGAAATCTCTTCACCCTCAACTGGTGACTGTGTGGTGTACAGTGTGCAGTCACGCAATAAACGGTGCGATATTGCTTGATGGCATAGTGTCTACCGATCGGTAGTGAAAGTTTTGGTAGATGATTTCATCCCAGTTATCCAAAGTGACCCTGATTTCGACAAGATGTGGTCCACGCAAGACGGAGTAGAAGTGTGATGTCCTGGAAGAGCACTTTGGGGACCGCATTCTGGCTCTGGGATACTCACAGGCGTCTGGCATGGGCCAATCGAGGCCGGAGAATACGGCGGCCTATCGAGGCCGCCGTATTCTCCGGATATGAACACATGCGACTCCTTTTTTTTAATAGACAAGGTGTGCAGCAATAAACCGAAATCATTGCGGAGTTGAAAACAGCTATTCAGAAGGTCATCGACACTACATCGGATCACGCAGAATTTCGCGATTCGTCTGCGCCACATCATCGCCAGTGATGGCAGGCATATCGAACATGTCATAACCTAAATCCGAATGTCTGTAGCGAAGTTTACATGTCGAATAAAGTGTGTGCACGACATACTCTGTAACTAATTTACTTTTTTACATACAGTTCAATAATTGTCAACCTGTAAAAGGCGTGAACGACGGCTGCGTGTACTGTAGCATACAAGTACAGCTGTTGAGCTACTGACGCCGAGCTGAGCAAAGGACCTACCAACAATGTCTCCTCAACACTGTTCAGGTACTTGGTTCATCCACCCACGCTGGCTACCGCTCATCAGTGACGATGACTGGAATTTGCAGGTCAGTACCGCAACTCAATGTCCGCTGAGTGGTGGCAGGTGGCCTTATCATATGAAGCCTTTTTATGCTCCATTGGACAGATTGCCCTAGGTGTGCACGGCGTGAAACTTCTGAAAGCAAACACTATGCCACCAGGAGGGAGCATTATGACCTGGGGAATGTTTTCGTGGAATTCCCTGGATGGTCTAGTCATTATGGAAAGCTCAGTGAATCAACACACGTATGGTTAAATCTTGAGGACCATGGCCACCTGTACATCCAATTTGTTTTTCGTCGGGTCGATGGATCTCCCAGCGGGACAATATAACGTGTCACACAGCTCGTAGGGAACATGCATCTTTAAAAGATTACCAGTATGAGTTTACCGTACTCCTCTACCACCAAACTGCTCGGATTTAAGCCCAATAGAAACTCTGTGGTACCACCTCTATCGGGGTTTTCGCGCCATGGATATTCAACCGATAAACTTAGCACCGCTGGCCACAGCGCTAGGTGGGTTACACATCCCTGTCGGCATCTTCCAGAACTCTGTCATCTTGCACGTCTGGCGCTGCAAACGATGGATGTTCAAGTTTTTAAAAGGCGGTGACATTGTGGCTGGACAGTGTATGATCGTAATTTCCTGATTACGCGTGCCGTGAGAAAGTTGATCTTAAATCTATTTCAGTAAATTCTGTTCCATTGTGTTGAAGACATTTTTAATGTGAAAAATGTTTATTTGACAACACGAACGTTCGTCAAGCCAGTCACTAAAACAATAAAATTCTTGAAATGCTACATTACTGGTTTCAATGCACTGAGTCGTCATTTTCAAATGCAATCAAAACCTACAAAGCTGCACTTGTAATTGAAACCACGATTCTTTCAAATATTACCAAAAATACACTAGACCCAGTAAATTGAAGCAAAGGCAGCAGAAACGGGTCACAGAAGGTGATGACAATTTTGTGGTTGATCAGTTGTTACAGTTTACTGGTTGTAGTGTATTTTTCGTAATATTTGAAGCAAGTATGGTTACAGATATAAATGCAGTTTTCCAGGTTTGTGATTACATTTGAAAAAGACGACTCAATGCGTCGAAACTAGTAATGTAAAATTTTATAATCTTTTTTCAAAATTTTATACATTTCTGCACGTTCAAAGACCGTTTCTAGGTTACAATTGCAAGAAATAAGCCCTCGGTCACTAGTTTTAATTAACCTGGTATCGACAGTACTAGGAGTGCCCTCATCAAAATTGAAACCGACTAAAGTGGCCTATAGTATAGTCACAGAGCTATAGGGAAACACATTTTTATATAGAGAGTGTAAGTACTGCTTAACGGTAAAATACATAAGCAGCACTTACATGTCACATATAAAGTAACTAACACGCCAAAATGGCTTTAGTCACAAAATACACTCCTGGAAATTGAAATAAGAACACCGTGAATGCATTGTCCCAGGAAGGGGAAACTTTATTGACACATTCCTGGGGTCAGATACATCACATGATCACACTGACAGAACCACAGGCACATAGACACAGGCAACAGAGCATGCACAATGTCGGCACTAGTACAGTGTATATCCACCTTTCGCAGCAATGCAGGCTGCTATTCTCCCATGGAGACGATCGTAGAGATGCTGGATGTAGTCCTGTGGAACGGCTTGCCATGCCATTTCCACCTGGCGCCTCAGTTGGACCAGCGTTCGTGCTGGACGTGCTGACCGCGTGAGACGACGCTTCATCCAGTCCCAAACATGCTCAATGGGGGACAGATCCGGAGATCTTGCTGGCCAGGGTAGTTGACTTACACCTTCTAGAGCACGTTGGGTGGCACGGGATACATGCGGACGTGCACTGTCCTGTTGGAACAGCAAGTTCCCTTGCCGGTCTAGGAATGGTAGAACGATGGGTTCGATGACCGTTTGGATGTACCGTGCACTATTCAGTGTCCCCTCGACGATCACCAGTGGTGTACGGCCAGTGTAGGAGATCGCTCCCCACACCATGATGCCGGGTGTTGGCCCTGTGTGCCTCGGTCGTATGCAGTCCTGATTGTGGCGCTCACCTGCACGGCGCCAAACACGCATACGACCATCATTGGCACCAAGGCAGAAGCGACTCTCATCGCTGAAGACGACACGTCTCCATTCGTCCCTCCATTCACGCCTGTCGCGACACCACTGGAGGCGGGCTGCACGATGATGGGGCGTGAGCGGAAGACGGCCTAACGGTGTGCGGGACCGTAGCCCAGCTTCATGGAGACGGTTGCGAATGGTCCTCGCCGATACCCCAGGAGCAACAGTGTCCCTAATTTGCTGGGAAGTGGCGGTGCGGTCCCCTACGGCACTGCGTAGGATCCTACGGTCTTGGCGTGCATCCGTGCGTCGCTGCGGTCCGGTCCCAGGTCGACGGGCACGTGCACCTTCCGCCGACCACTGGCGACAACATCGATGTACTGTGGAGACCTCACGCCCCACGTGTTGAGCAATTCGGCGGTACGTCCACCCGGCCTCCCGCATGCCCACTATACGCCCTCGCTCAAAGTCCGTCAACTGCACATACGGTTCACGTCCACGCTGTCGTGGCATGCTACCAGTGTTAAAGACTGCGATGGAGCTCCGTATGCCACGGCAAACTGGCTGACACTGACGGCGGCGGTGCACAAATGCTGCGCAGCTAGCGCCATTCGACGGCCAACACCGCGGTTCCTGGTGTGTCCGCTGTGCCGTGCGTGTGATCATTGCTTGTACAGCCCTCTCGCAGTGTCCGGAGCAAGTATGGTGGGTCTGACACACCGGTGTCAATGTGTTCTTTTTTCCATTTCCAGGAGTGTATTTAAGATGGAGTAAATGAAAGCGAGGCACTATGGGCTGCTCATACCAGTACGGCCACAGGATGCAACGGATTCTATCTTAAATATTTTGTGACTAAAGCCGTTTTGGGATGTTAATTACTTTATATGTGAATGTAAGTACTGCTTATGTCTTTTACCGTTAATCAGTACTTATACTCTTTATATAAAAATGTCTTACCATATAACTCTGTGACTATATTATAGGCTGTTATAGGCCACTTTAACCGTTTTCATTTCTGATGAAGACCCTCCTAGTAGTGTCGAAACCAGGTTAATTAAGTCTAGAATTAGTGACCGAAGGCATATTTCTTGCAGTTGTAAAAATTTTATTGTTTATTGACTATGGCTTGGCGAACGTTTGTGGTGTCAAATAAACATTTTAAATTTCATTCAGTCACTGTCCTTTATGACAGTTATGTCGAAATGCAAAAGCATTTTTAATTGTTATCCTCTTGTTTGAGCCCTGTTGTCAATAACTATCACTGGTTGTAAATTAAGTCTAATTGTTACTGTTCTGTTGTCTAATAATTTTATGTTTAATAAATTAGCTGCTAAACTGAACTCACGCCTGCGCAACCCCAGCGCAAATCCTACGCTCAAAGCATCCCACTGACATGGAACTACTGGAGTGTTAGTTCGGTAGTGTACAGTCCAGGTGTTCGCAATGGAACGCTTCCCATTTCCTTGGGCGCGTTTGTCTTTGCTTTCGTGTTATTGACGAGGGAGTAAATACATAATTCACAAGACAGAGTTACAATTCTGCTTGTGTGGTAATTAATTTGGGAAAATGGTAATGTGAAAAATCTCCAGTGTCTTCTCACCGGGAGATCTGTGTGGGCGAGCCACACTGCCATTTGCTGAGCTAGGGACTCACTTTCATTTTTCCTTTACAGCATTCCAGAATTTACGACGTTCGCGTTGTAATCTTACCGTTACAATACCGAGAAGTACGGCCGGCCGGTGCCGTGGACGTACATTAAGTTTACGATAGCAGTTCACCTGCCGTCAGCCGTAAAGAGACGAGAGCGACGCGCGTACTGGCGCACAGTGTTTCTCTCATTATTCATAGTTCACCGCTGCGCCTCTCCCGTCCCTGTTTTTACTTTGTTCGCAGCGGGGGCGTGATTTACATCCGGGTCCCTCTCCTTACGACCACTTGCCGTCCGGGGACCGCCATTTACGCCCTGACTAACGCGCGAGCGGGCCTACAAATTTGAATCCCGGGCGCGGAGCAAGTAGAACTGGCGCGCCAGTTGGGGAGAAACGCGCCTGCACGCCCGAGACAAATCATTTCGAGTGGGTGAGCGAGCCTACCAGGACGCTACGCGCTCCGGCAAGGCTCGTGGAAGAGTGGTACTGGGTAGGTGCGGAAGTTCGTAGCGATCCTCCATAAGTACAATACATAAGTCATCAATAATATATTATTTTCCCTTTCTATTTACAACAGTCTGCCAGCGCTGGAGTAACTTTTCGATTCTGAGATTGTAGAAATCACTTAGTTTTGAGGCGAAGAATTCGTCCAGCCATATTCGGATCGTATGTTCATCCGGAAAGGAAGCAATTGAAGGTTGTTGATAGAGAGCGGGTGTCAGTTTAGCAGAGTGGTTCCCAAACTTTCGTAAAGCATTACCCCTGAGTGCAGTCAGACATTCGATAATATCCCCACCCACTCTGTGCCGCCTGTTGCCCCCCTCCCCCACACTATTTTATATTGCAACACATCCATTTTAAAATGAAGAAAGATAAATGATATTTGGTTTGTGTGTGTGGGTGTGTGTTAGAATGAATGATGAAGGAATTCGTGGTGCTTCGTAAGTACTACCCACAATTCCATCTCAGATACGAGGGCTGTCCAGAAAGTACGTTCCGATTGATTGCGAAATGGAAACCACAGTGAAATTCAGAAATGTTTTATCTGTAACAGTCAACTACACCTTCCAGCTACTTCTCTACGTAGTCGCCGTTCTGGCTTAGACATCTGTAGCAGCGTTGTACCAAATTTTCAATACCCTCATTATAGTATACAGCCGCCAGTGCTCTCTGTCAGTTCTCTATGCAGGCCTACAGCTCGTTGTCCGTGCCAAAATGTTGTCTTCATAGCCAGCGGTTCATCTGTGCAGAGATAAAAGTCAGAGGGAGAAAATTACAGGCTGTATTGTGGGTAATTAAACATTTCCAATTTAAAACGATGCAGAAGCATCTTCATTGCCCCTGCAGAATACAGCTAATTGTCTTGAAGAAGAAACCGCACGACTGTTATGTAATGTGGGTTGCATGGCTTCAGGCGAAATTTTTCACCGGGGCCCTCGAACTTGGAGGGAGACACTATGTTCTCGACATCTTCACGCACTCACTGTGAACTCAGAATTGAGAAGAGCGACTTGATGCTGTCTAGTGTCACATTAGAGACACTGCCCAACACATCTGTGCAAAGCTTTATCTGATTCTCATAGTCGTTCCCATTTCGCGACCGATCGGAACTCACTTTCTTGACACCCCTCGTACGAAAGCTAACTATCCACAGGGAGAGTAAACACTTGTTACTAAACAAACTTATGCTTTATTCTTCTTCTGCATTGCGGCACTTGCTTGACCTGCACACTGCAACACCATTAAATTACACAATGACATGTGTACATCTACATCTACATTTATACTCCGCAAGCCACCCAACGGTGTGTGGCGGAGGGCACTTTACGTGCCACTGTCATTACCTCCCTTTCCTGTTCCAGTCGCGTATGGTTCGCGGGAAGAACGACTGTCTGAAACCCTCCGTGCGCGCTCTAATCTCTCTAATTTTACATTCGTGATCTCCTCGGGAGGTATAAGTAGGGGGAAGCAATATATTCGATACCTCATCCAGTAATGCACCCTCTCAAAACCTGGCGAGCAAGCTACACCGCGATGCAGAGCGCCTCTCTTGCAGAGTCTGCCACTTGAGTTTATTAAACATCTCCGTAATGCTATCACGGTTACCAAATAACCCTGTGACGAAACGCGCCGCTCTTCTTTGGATCTTCTCTATCTCCTCCGTCAGACCGATCTGGTATGGATCCCACACTGATGAGCAATACTCAAGTATAGGTCGAACGAGTGTTTTGTAAGCCACCTCCTTTGTTGATGGACTACATTTTCTAAGCACTCTCCCAATGAATCTCAACCTGGTACCCGCCTTACCAACAATTAATTTTATATGATCATTCCACTTCAAATCGTTCCGCACGCATACTCCCAGATATTTTACAGAAGTAACTGCTACCAGTGTTTGTTCCGCTATCATATAGTGATACAATAAAGGATCCTTCTTTCTATGTATTCGCAATACACTACATTTGTCTATGTTAAGGGTCAGTTGCCATTCCCTGCACCAAGTGCCTATCCGCTGCAGATCTTCCTGCATTTCGCTACAATTTTCTAATGCTGCAACTTCTCTATATACTACAGCATCATCCGCGAAAAGCCGCATTGAACTTCCGACACTATCTACTAGGTCATTTATATATATTGTGAAAAGCAATGGTCCCATAACACTCCCCTGTGGCACGCCAGAGGTTACTTTAACGTCTGTAGACGTCTCTCCATTGATAACAACATACTGTGTTCTGTTTGCTAAAAACTCTTCAATCCAGCCACACAGCTGGTCTGATATTCCGTAGGCTCATACTTTGTTTATCAGGCGACAGTGCGGAACTGTATCGAACGCCTTCCGGAAGTCAAGAAAAATAGCATGTACCTGGGAGCCTGTATCTAATATTTTCTGGGTCTCATGAACAAATAAAGCGAGTTGGGTCTCACACGATCGCTGTTTCCGGAATCCATGTTGATTCCTACGTAGTAGATTCTGGGTTTCCAAAAACGACATGATACTCGAGCAAAAAACATGTTCTAAAATTCTACAACAGATCGACGTCATAGATATAGGTCTATAGTTTTGCGCATCTGCTCGACGACCCTTCTTGAAAACTGGGACTATCTGTGCTCTTTTCCAATCATTTGGAACCCTCCGTTCCTCTAGAGACTTGCGGTACACGGCTGTTAGAAGGGGTGCAAGTTCTTTCGCGTACTCTGTGTAGAATCGAATTGGTATCCCGTCAGGTCCTGTGGACTTTCCTCTATTGAGTGATTCCAGTTGCTTTTCTATTCCTTGGACACTTATTTCGATGTCAGCCATTTTTTCGTTTGTGCGAGGATTTAGAGAAGGAACTGCAGTGCGGTCTTCCTCTGTGAAACAGCTTTGGAAAAAGGTGTTTAGTATTTCAGCTTTACGCGTGTCATATTCTGTTTCAATGCCATCATCATCCCGTAGTGTGTGGATATGCTGTTTCGAGCCACTTACTGATTTAACGTAAGACCAGAACTCTCTAGGATTTTCTGCCAAGTCGGTACATAGAATTTTAGTTTCGAATTCACTGAACGCTTCACGCATAGCCCTCCTTACGCTAACTTTGACATCTTTTAGCTTCTGTTTGTCTGAGAGGTTTTGGCTGCGTTTAAACTTGGAGTGGAGCTCTCTATGCTTTCGCAGTAGTTTCCTAACTTTGTTGTTGTACCACGGTGGGTTTTTCCCGTCCCTCAGTTTTACTCGGCACGTACCTGTCTAAAACGCATTTTACGATTGCCTTGAACTTTTTCCATAAACACTCAACATTGTCAGTGTCGGATCAGAAATTTTCGTTTTGATCTGTTGTTGTTGTTGTTGTGGTCTTCAGTCCTGAGACTGGTTTGATGCAGCTCTCCATGCTACTCTATCCTGTGCAAGCTTTTTCATCTCCCAGTACCTACTGCAACCTACATCCTTCTGAATCTGCTTAGTGTATTCATCTCTTGGTCTCCCCCTACGACTTTTACCCTCCACGCTGCCCTCCAATACTAAATTGGTGATCCCTTGATGCCTCAGAACATGTCCTACCAACCGATCCCTTCTTCTGGTCAAGTTGTGCCACAAACTTCTCTTCTCCCCAATCCTATTCAATACTTCCTCATTAGTTACGTGATCTACCCATCTAATCTTCAGCATTCTTCTGTAGCACCATATTTCAAAAGCTTCTATTCTCTTCTTGTCCAAACTATTTATCGTCCATGTTTCACTTCCATACATGGCTACACTCCATACGAATACTTTCAGAAATGACTTCCTGACACTTAAATCAATACTGGATGTTAACAAATTTCTCTTCTTCACAAACGCTTTCCTTGCCATTGCCAGCCTACATTTTATATCCTCTCTACTTCGACCATCATCAGTTATTTTGCTCCCCAAATAGCAAAACTCCTTTACTACTTTAAGTGCCTCATTTCCTAATCTAATTCCCTCAGCATCACCAGACTTAATTAGACTACATTCCATTATCCTTGTTTTGCTATTGTTGATGTTCATCTTATATCCTCCTTTCAAGACACTGTCCATTCCATTCAACTGCTCTTCCAAGTCCTTTGCTGTCTCTGACAGAATTACAATGTCATCGGCGAACCTCAAAGTTTTTATTTCTTCTCCATGAATTTTAATACCTACTCCGAATTTTTCTTTTGTTTCCTTTACTGCTTGCTCAATATACAGATTGAACAGCATCGGGGAGAGGCTACAACCCTGTCTTACTCCCTTCCCAACCACTGCTTCCCTTTCATGTCCCTCGACTCTTATAACTGCCATCTGGTTTCTGTACAAATTGTAAATAGCCTTTCGCTCCCTGTATTTTACCCCTGCCACCTTTAGAATTTGAAAGAGAGTATTCCAGTCAACATTGTCAAAAGCTTTCTCTAAGTCTACAAATGCTAGAAAAGTAGGTTTGCCTTTCCTTAATCTTTCTTCTAAGATAAGTCGTAAGGTCAGTATTGCCTCACGTGTTCCAGTGTTTCTACGGAATCCAAACTGATCTTCCCCGAGGTTGGCTTCTACTAGTTTTTCCATTCGTCTGTAAAGAATTCGTGTTAGTATTTTGCAGCTGTGACTTATTAAGCTGATAGTTCGGTAATTTTCACATCTGTCAACACCTGCTTTCTTTGGGATTGGAATTATTATATTCTTCTTGAAGTCTGAGGGTATTTCGCCTGTCTCATATATCTTGCTCACCAGATGGTAGAGTTTTGTCAGGACTGGCACTCCCACGGCCGTAAGTAGTTCCAATGGAATATTGTCTACTCCGGGGGCCTTGTTTCGAATCAGGTCTCTCAGTGCTCTGTCAAACTCTTCATGCAGTATCTTATCTCCCATTTCATCTTCATCTACATCCTCTTCCATTTCCATAATATTATCCTCAAGTACATCGCCCTTGTATAGACCCTCTATATACTCCTTCCACCTTTCTGCTTTCCCTTCTTTGCTTAGAACTGGGTTTCCATCTGAGCTCTTGATATTCATACAAGTCGTTCTCTTATCTCCAAAGGTCTCTTTAATTTTCCTGTAGGCGGTATCTATCTTACCCCTAGTGAGATAGGCCTCTACATCCTTACATTTGTCCTCAAGCCGTCCCTGCTTAGCCATTTTGCACTTCCTGTCGATCTCATTTTTGAGACGTTTGTATTCCTTTTTGCCTGTTTCACTTACTGCATTTTTATATTTTCTCCTTTCATCAATTAAATTCAATATTTCTTCTGTTACCCAAGGATTTCTACTAGCCCTCGTCTTTTTACCTACTTGATCCTCTGCTGCCTTCACTACTTCATCCCTCAAAGCAACCCATTCTTCTTCTACTGTATTTATTTCCCTCATTCCTGTCAATTGCTCCCTTATGCTCTCCCTGAATCTCTGTACAACCTCTGGTTCTTTTAGTTTATCCAGGTCCCATCTCCTTAAATTCCCACCTTTTTGCAGTTTCTTCAGTTTTAATCTACAGGTCATAACCAATAGATTGTGGTCAGAGTCCACATCTGCCCCTGGAAATGTCTTACAATTTAAAACCTGGTTCCTAAATCTCTGTCTTACCATTATATAATCTATCTGATACCTTTTAGTATCTCCAGGGTTCTTCCATGTATACAACCTTCTTTCATGATTCTTAAACCAAGTGTTAGTTATGATTATGTTGTGCTCTGTGCAAAATTCTACCAGGCGGCTTCCTCTTTCATTTCTGTCCCCCAATCCATATTCACCTACTATGTTTCCTTCTCTCCCTTTTCCTACACTCGAATTCCAGTCACCCATGACTATTAAATTTTCGTCTCCCTTCACAATCTGAATAATTTCTTTTATTTCATCATACATTTCTTCAATTTCTTCGTCATCTGCAGAGCTAGTTGGCATATAAACTTGTACTACTGTAGTAGGTGTGGGCTTCGTATCTATCTTGGCCACAATAATGCGTTCACTATGCTGTTTGTAGTAGCTTACCCGCATTCCTATTTTCCTATTCATTATTAAACCTACTCCTGCATTACCCCTACTTGATTTTGTGTTTATAACCCTGTAGTCACCTGACCAGAAGTCTTGTTCCTCCTGCCACCGAACTTCACTAATTCCCACTATATCTAACTTCAACCTATCCATTTCCCTTTTTAAATTTTCTAACCTACCTGCCCGATTAAGGGATCTGACATTCCACGCTCCGATCCGTAGAACGCCAGTTTTCTTTCTCCTGATAACGACATCCTTTTGGGTAGTCCCCGCCCGGAGATCCGAATGGGGGACTATTTTACCTCCGGAATATTTTACCCAAGAGGACGCCATCATCATGTAATCATACAGTAAAGCTGCATGCCCTCAGGAAAAATTACGGCTGTAGTTTCCCCTTGCTTTCAGCCGTTCGCAGTACCAGCACAGCAAGGCCGTTTTGGTTATTGTTACAAGGCCAGATCAGTCAATCATCCAGACTGTTGCCCTTGCAACTACTGAAAAGGCTGCTGCCCCTCTTCAGGAACCACACGTTTGTCTGGCCTCTCAACAGATACCCCTCCGTTGTGGTTGCACCTACGGTACGGCTATCTGTATCGCTGAGGCACGCAAGCCTCCCCACCAACGGCAAGGTCCATGGTTCATGGGGGGTTAATCTGTTAGGTAGTCTGAAATCTGCCTTCTATTACTCTTGCTAAACAGATAAACCTTCCTCCCTTTTTTTATATTCCTATTAACTTCCATATTCAGGGATGCTGCAACGGTCTTATGATCACTGATTCCCTGTTCTGTACATACAGAGTCGAAAAGTTCGAGTCTGTTTGTTATCAGTAGGTCCAAGATGTTATCTCCACGAGTCGGTTCTCTGTTTAATTGCTCGAGGTAATTTTCGGATAGTGCATTCAGTATAATGTCACTCGATGCTCTGTCCCTACCACCCGTCCTAAACATCTGAGTGTCCCAGTCTATATCTGGTAAATTGAAATCTCCACCTAAGACTATAACATGCTGAGAAAATTTATGTGAAATGTATTCCAAATTTTCTCTCAGTTGTTCTGCCACTAATGCTGCTGAGTCGGGAGGTCGGTAAAAGGAGCCAATTATTAACCTAGTTCGGTTGTTGAGTGTAGCCTCCACCCATAATAATTCACAGGAACTATCCACTTCTACTTCACTACAGGATAAACTACTACTAACAGCGACGAACACTCCACCACCGGTTGCATGCAATCTATCCTTTCTAAACACCGTCTGTACCTTTGTAAAAATTTTGGGAGAATTTATCTCTGGCTTAAGCCAGCTTTCTGTACCTATAACGATTTCAGCTTCGGTGCTATCTATCAGCGCTTGAAGTTCTGGTACTTTACCAACGCAGCTTCGACAGTTGACAATTACAATCCCGATTGCTGCTTGGTCCCCGCATGTCCTGACTTTGCCCCGCACCCGTTGAGGCTGTTGCCCTTTCTGTACTTGCCCAAGGCCATCTAACATAAAAAACCGCCCAGCCCACGCCACACAACCCCTGCTACCCGTATAGCCGCTTGTTGCGTGTAGTGGACTCCTGACCTATCCAGCGGAACCCGAAACCCCACCACTCTATGGCGCAAGTCGAGGAATCTGCAGCCCACACGGTCGCAGAACCGTCTCAGCCTCTGATTCAGACCCTCCACGCGGCTCTGTACCAAAGGTCCGCAGTCAGTCCTGTCGACGATGCTGCAGATGGTGAGCTCTGCTTTCATCCCGTTAGCGAGACTGGCAGTCTTCACCAAATCAGATAGCCGCCGGAAGCCAGAGAGGATTTCCTCCGATCCATAGCGACACACATCATTGGTGCCAACATGAGCGACCACCTGCAGATGGGTGCACCCTGTACCCTTCATGGCATCCGGAAGGACCCTTTCCACATCTGGAATGACTCCCCCCGGTATGTACACGGAGTGCACATTGGTTTTCTTCCCCTCTCTTGCTGCCATTTCCCTAAGGGGCCCCATTACGCGCCTGACGTTGGAGCTCCCAACTACCAGTAAGCCCACCCTCTGCGACTGCCCGGATCTTGCAGACTGAGGGGCAACCTCTGGAACAGGACAAGCAGCCATGTCAGGCCGAAGATCAGTATCAGCCTGAGACAGAGCCTGAAACCGGTTCGTCAGACAAACTGGAGAGGCTTTCCGTTCAACCCTCCGGAATGTCTTCCGCCCCCTGCCACACCTTGAGACAACCTCCCACTCTACCACAAGAGAGGGATCAGCCTCAATGCGGGCAGTATCCCGGGCAACCACAGTCGTAGTCCGATCAGGGGATGCGTGGGACGAGCTGGCCGTCCCCGACAAACCCCCATCCGGACCCCCACAGTGATGCCCATTTGCAACAGCCTCAAGCTGTGTGACCGAAGCCAACACTGCCTGAAGCTGGGAGCGAAGGGATGCCAACGCAGCCTGCATCCGAACACAGCAGTTGCAGTCCCTATCCATGCTAAAAACTGTTTTGCAAAGAACGTCTGAACTAATCTATAGAGAGCGCAAACAAATCAACAAAATTTAAACGGTTATTAAAATACAAGATTGCCTGGTAAATGCAGTAATGCTGCTACTTGCGCACTGCTGACACTGCTCGGCGGCGGAAGGAGACTATGCGAATTTACACTATTCAGGTACTAAAACGCGATGCTACAACTCTCAAATACTATAATACGCCCGAAATTTATAAATTAAACAATGCAAGTACCAAAAACATGCAAAGAAATTAAGAATTAAACTATGTAACAAATGAGTGATCTAGGAGTATACGACTTGCTGCTCAGCTGCTTATCCAACGGCGGCAGGGAGCACACTGCTGAAATACTAAACACCTTTTTCCAAAGCTGTTTCACAGAGGAAGACCGCACTGCAGTTCCTCCTCTAAATCCTCGCACAAACGAAAAAATGGCTGACATCGAAATAAGTGTCCAGGAAATAGAAAAGCAACTGAAATCACTCAACAGAGAAAAGTCCTCTTGACTTGACGGGATACCAATTCGATTCTACACAGAGTACGCGAAAGAACTTGCCCCCCTTCTAACAGCCGTGTACAGCAAGTATCTAGAGGAACGGAAGGTTCCAAATGATTGGAAAAGAGCACAGGTAGTCCCAGTCTTCAAGAAGGGTCGTCGAGGAGATGCGCAAAACTATAGACCTATATCTCTGACATCGATCTGTTGTAGAATTTTAGAACATGTTTTTTGCTCGCGTATCATGTCATTTCTAGAAACCCAGAATCTACTATGTAGAAATCAACATGGATTCCGGAAACAGCATTCGTGTGAGACCCAACTCGCTTTATTTGTTCATGAGACCTAGAAAATATTATATACAGGCTCCCAGGTAGATGCCATTTTCCTTGACTTCCGGAAGGCGTTCGATACAGTTCCGCACTTTCGCCTGATAAACAAAGTAAGGGTCTACGAAATATCAGACCAGCTGTGTGGCTGTAGAAGAGTTTTTAGCAAACAGAACACAGCATGTTGTTCTCAATGGGGAGACGTCTACAGATGTTAAAGTAACCTCTGGCGTGCCACAGGGGAGTGTTATGGGACCATTTCTTTTCATAATATATATAAATGACCTAGTAGATAGTGTCGGAAGTTCCATGCGGCTTTTCGCGGATGATGCTGTAGTATACAGAGAAGTTGCAGCATTAGAAAATTGAAACGAAATGCAGGAAGATCTGCAGCGGATAGGCACTTGGTGCAGGGAGTGGCAACTGACCCTTAACATACGAGTAGACAAATGTAATGTATTGCGAATACATAGAAAGAAGGATCCTTTATTGTATCATTATATGATAGCGGAACAAACACTGGTAGTAGTTACTTCTGTAAAATATCTGGGAGTATGCGTGCGGGACTAAGTGGAATGATCATATAAAATTAGTTGTTGGTAGGGCGGGTGCCACGTTGATTTTCATTGGGAGAGTCCTTAGAAACTGTAGTCCATCAACAAAGGAGGTGGCTTACAAAACACTCGTTCGACCTATACTTGAGTATTGCTCATCAGTGTGGGATCCGTACCACGTCGGGTTGACTGAGGAGATAGAGAAGATACAAAGAAGAGCGGCGCGTTTCGTCACAGGGTTATTTAGTAAGCGTGACAGCGTTACGGAGATCTTTAACAAACTCAAGTGCCAGACTCTGCAAAAGAGGCGCTCTGCATCGCGGTGTAGCTTGCTGTCCAGGTTTCGAGACGGTACGTTCCTGGATGGGGTATCGAATATATTGCTTCCCCCTACTTATACCTCCCGAGGAGATCACGAATGTAAAATTAGATAGATTCGAGCGCGCACGGAGGCTTTCCGGCAGTCGTTCTTCCCGCGAACCATACGCGACTGGAACAGCAAAAGGAGGTAATGACAGTGGGACGCAAAGTGCCCTCCGGCACACATCGCTGGGTGGTTTGCGGAGTATAAATGTAAATTTAAATGTAAAAATCAAACATGTTCAGATGTGGGGACCAGCTGACTGTTTGTAGATGGCTTGATTGCTGCACTTTTTACTTCTGAACTGGCAGAAATTGGACGACTTCAGCTTATTAATGCGTTTTGTTTAAGCAATTTAATAATAATAATAATAATACTGTTTAAGGCACTACAGTGCCCTTACGTAGTTTATGCTGTATTGTGCTGTAATTAATTGATTCCTCTGTTTCTAAGAGGATAATGGGGATATTTCTGGACCACTGCAGGTATTATCTACAGCTTGGACAAGACGTTTTCTTGAGATATTTAGCATTAGCTACTTACATCTCTCACTTTCATTTTCAGCGAGGTACGGGACAAAGCACAATGAGTAGACTATGTGAGTAAGTTGTAACCTCCACTGCATGAAAGCTAGTAATTCAGAAAAAGTAATTATTGATAAATTACGTAATCAAAATTTGAATCTTTTAAAATTGTGATAATAGTAGCGATCTTTTGAAAATAATTGACAGAAACATAATCTAATCGCTTAGTTTTTACCCTTCAGAAAATTTCATTTTACACCTCTGAGGTTAATTACCCCCAGTTTCGGAATCACTAGTATAGCAGAATGCGGACGGGCGTTATCGTGGAGAAGTGTCACTTCACGCAGTCTTCCTGGTCGTTGGTCTTGCATTGTGTCTTCAGGACGTCTCAGTTGACAATAAATGTCAGCCGGAGGAAGGGCAATTCGTAGTACATCACACCGTCGCTGTCCCACCAGATGCGTAACATTATCTTATGTGGATGCGCCCAGATCTTTGTACCGGAAGTTGCTGCCTTGTTTAGGCTCAACCATTCTTTTGTTCTCCTTATGTTAGCATAAAGATACCATTTCTCGTCATCAGTAACGATACGGGATACGAATGGTCGGTGCCTTTCATGAACCAATTGATGAAGCGCAAGCAGAGATGCACATATGGCCACACACCGATATTTGTGAATTTGGCTTAGAGCTTGTGGCACCTTTACACCCGTTTTCTGAGCCTTCACTATTGCATGTAATTGTCGCACGATGGTGGAATGATCACAGTTCGTTACATTTTCCGATTCTCGAGTAAAATGAAGTGGATCATAGTGGATTAATGCATTCAAACGATCTTCATCAAACCCCGAAGGTCTTCCTGAACGTGGAGAGTCGCTAACGTCAAAACTATCCCCCTTAAAGCAAGAGAAGCATTTTCTTGTCGTGCTACGTCCAGTGACATTATACTCATACACGGTTAAAATATGTCTGGATGCCTCCACTGCTGTCGCCATTTACTGGACTCAAACAAAAATGTCTGATGGAAATGTTTCGGTTTCTTCATTTGGCACTCCATTTTCTAGTGTCTATAGCACTATTTACTATCGTTAAGTGGCATAATGACAATATGTAAACTCAAATAGCAACAGTGAACTACGAATAAAAAATGAGAATCGATAAATAAACCCATAACAACCGGAATATCAACATGCAGATCAGAAGTACTACGAACTTATGCAGCAGCGTAATATTTACAACAGCGCGCGGCCGGCGAGTTTGCTAAATCTCCATCGGCTGTCTCGTCTGGGGGCGACAGAGGAAAGGCTTGAGCGAGATACCTCGAGTCAGCATCTCTGGAGGCAGATCGGTTATCAGGGAAGCACCAGCAGAGTCGCTTGCGGCAAGGAACACCCTGACAAATGTGTATCGTCGATGTGACGAAGAGAGGGAAGCAGATGCAAAGTGAAGCGGTTAGTCATAATTCAGAGACTCCATCGCGGGACAGGACAATTTCTGTGTGCTATTGGCTTAGGACCCAGTGCAGTTATACGCTCTTCCACAATGAGATCCTATCCCTAGCAGTTTACCCCTCTTAAAGTTTCACACGATCTGTATACCTCTGTCACGGTAGCCTAAATGATCAATATTTCATAACAAATGTGGTCTCTCATTCACTAAATGCATTTTACTTAGCCACCGTCATGTACTTTTTCTATCAATACATCCTAAAATCGAGACAAATGAAACTGACAAATTGCCTACTGGCTTCTGCCTCTGGTTCTTCGGCCGATGTTTGATGACTTTTCTGATATTTCGCCAGCGCGAGTGGCTGCAATTGTTAAAGCTTCATACCCCATTGCTGGTGGTGGACCGGAGTCGAGCTCACGGCCGCAGATTGTATTATATGTACCTGGCGCCTCAATGTTCAAGGGCTTTTGCCTGGTCATTTCCGATGGTGTTCTCCCCTCGCTACCTGCAACGGTCTTTCGCTGCAGCGCAGGAATCAAGGATCGATTCACCTTGAGGCTTTCTTCTTTCTTGTTCAAGCTGTTGCAATGTTTGTGTATTTCTATAGCTTCCCTGAACAAGCTGGTATGATAGCCCTCATCTACAGTAAGAACTTCCGTGTTGGCAAATTCCACTATGTGGTCCGTCTCACAAAGCGCATGTTCAGCCACGGCAGATTTCTCCAGCTGCCCCAACCTGCAATGCCAGTAATGTACATTGATCCTGGTGTTGACTGAACGTCTTGTCACTCCAACGTAGCCTTTTCCTCACGTACATGATATGCGGTGCATTACTGTGTTGGAATTCCCTATACCGGAATGAGTGAACGATTAATTAACACCATGATCACAGTACATAAGCGACATTGCAGGTCGGGGCAGGTACAGAAATGAGCTATGGTAAAGCATACGCTGTGTGAGACAGACCACAAAGTTAAATTCTCCGACACGGAAGTTCTTTCTGTAGAAAAAAGCTTGTCCAGGGTAACTATAGCAATACACTATCATTACATTAGCTTCCACAAGAAGAAAGAAAGCCTCAGGGTGAAAGGATCCTGGATTCTCGTGCTGCAGCGAACGACCGTTGCAGGTAACAAGCGGAGAAGCGCAGCGATAACGCCCGCGGAAGAGCCCTAGGACTTGGTGAGCCGGTAAACATAATTTACGGCCGCGAACGCGAATACAGTCCACCACGAGCAGTGGACGGTGAAGCTATCACAATGAAAGCCACTCGGCCTGGTGAAACGTCACGAAAATTATCAAACAAACGTCAGGCAGAAGCCAAGAGTCAGTCTGTCAGCAAGTGGCCACGTAAGCTTTAACAGTGAAGAGAAAAATGATATTAAAACTTTCGAATGATGAAACTTGAAAATTTTCTCGCGTAACCACAAGCGCCGGAACGAGGAGAAAGAACGCAAGACCACAGAAGGCAATGGAAATAAGCGTTTGGCGTCATTGGCCGGGAGGTCCCTTACGGGGCAGGTCCGGCCGCCTCGGTGCAGGTCTTATTACATTGGACGCCACATTGGGCGGCCTGCGTGCCGGATGGAGATGAAATGATGATGAAGACAACACAACACCCAGTCCCTGAACGTAGAAAATCGCCGACCCAGCTGGGAATCGAACCAGGGCCCTTAGGACGGCAATCCGTCAGGCTGACTCCTCAGCTATCGGGGCGGACAGAGAAAGCAATGAAGCGACGTCAGCGAATAGGTCGCTGACAAGGAAGGCGTCACGACAGGAGCGGCCTCTGCAAGAAGTGAATATAAATGCCGCTCCTGCGAGCCTCGGCCGGACATTAGTGGAGTGTTAGCACGACCTAGCTGAGAGTGCTACGAGGACAGTTAGTAGTGCTCCACAAATGTGTGACAGACTTGCCTGAACATTGCATATAGCACAGGACTCTGATTTGTATTGCCTGTCGACCATAGATTGCGACACTTGTTCTAAATCCAGAGTTTTGTCAATCTGCTTTACTAAAATGAAATTACTAATGTTATTTGCTTGAATTTTTGTATAGCATTGCGAGAACGCAGCATCTCTTAGGCGCCCTATACGCGACGAAGGGGCAGGAACCCCCATTTGGCGATAAGGACCCAACAGAAAATTATCCAGATACAAGGATTTTTTTGTGGTTAATTAGATAAAGATGCTATTCATTTAATAAAAGGCACATATTACACAAATGTTTTGAGATGATGTCAGTCATTCATAAATCCATTCACTCATTATGTCCACTCTCTTGGAATACAGATTACAATGAACTCTTCTATTAGGGACAGTGATGTTCTAACGATGACCATTCTTACCGCCGACGGCTGTTTTCTACATCGGTGCCCACAGATTCGGCCGGCTAGTCAGTTTTGGCAATATCCGTAACTATAGTAGGAACATCAGCTTCAGAAACACTTTCACGACAGCATTCTTCTAAGAGTACTTCCCATATACCATCATCCGTTAGTAGAATGTCATTTCTACTTGCCGTTTTCACGTAAATGAACCGCGCAATCACTGAGAGAAAAGTTACACAATGTGTACTCCAGGGTTACAGTGACCTTAAAAAGTTATTTCTGTAAAATTAATTGAACAGCACTGTCCCACAACTTCGAACGATTTGAGTAAATTCAGTACTCAATTCTGAATTTACGTTGGTAGCAGCGGGCTGTTTATGTATGGTGTAGTTCGTGGAGTAACAAACAAAAAGCTCCAGGGTCAGATTTACCATCGTGCACAGTTGTAGGTATGCTAGGTGTACTAGAAGGAGCAAGTGTCCATTAATATAATGAAGCGTAAATGCTTGGCGAGTGGAAGGACATAGTGGGGTGTGCTCTACTCGAATTGGGGCAGGTTCAGTTTGAAAAGTGCTTCTGTAGGTATCCTCATATGGTGAGAATGTGAACACATGATGCACCTAGGAACATTATTGGACGTAAAAGTTTTGCTTTTAGAGATGTTATGGTGTCGGGCGTACTGACCTCCAAATCTTTGAACACAGTACACTCACCGGCCAGCGCAGTTCGGACACCGTATTGCTTATGAAACGATGATAAAGAACAAATTTTATGGTATTATGGCTGTGTGCTGTCACGTCACCACTGCAACCTCATTTTATGCTTTATACAATTAGTCTGCATATCGTTAAATTCCTGAATAGACTATGTGATCAAAAGAATCCGGACACACCCATAAACATACTTTATTCATATTAGGTACATTGGGCTGCCACCTACTACCAGGTACTCCGTATCAGCTACCTCAGTAATCATTAGACTTAGTGAGAGAGCGGAAGGACGCGCTTCGCGGAACTCACGGGCTTCGAACGTGGTCAGGTGATTGAGTGTCACTTGTGACATACGTCAGTACGCGAGATTTCCACACACCTAAACATACCTAGGTCGACTGTTTCCTTTGTGATAGTGAAATGGAAACGAGAAGGGACACGTACAGCACAAAAGCGTACAGTCCGACCTCGTCTGTTGACTGGCTAGAGACCACCGATAGTTGAAGAGAGTCGTAATGTGTAATAGGCAGACATCTATCCAGACCACCACACACGAATTCCAAACTGCATTAGAATCCACCGCAAGTACTATGAGAGTTAGGCGGGAGGTGACAAATCTTGGATCTCATGGTAGAGCGGCTACTCATAAGCCACACAACACGCCGTTAAAATGCCAAACGACGCATCGCTTGGACGATTGAATAGAGGAAAAACGTTGTGTGGAGTGGCGAATTATGGTACACAATGTGTCGATGCGATGGCAGTGTGTGGGTATGGTGAATGCCCGGTAAACGTCATCTGCCAGTGTGTGTGGTGCCAACAGCGTACAGGCCTACATTGATGTTTTGAGCACCTTCTTGTTTCCAACTGTTAAAGAGCAATTCGGGGATGGCGATTGCATCCTTCAACACGATCGAGCACCAGTTCTTAATGCACGGCCTGTGGCGGAGGGGTATTACGACAATAGCAGCCCTGTGATGGACTGGCCTGAAACCTATAGAACACCTTTAGGATGTTTTGGAACTCCCACTTCGTGCCAAACCTCACCGACCGACTCACATTGCGTATGTTTTTGTGGTTCACTTCAGTTCAAGAATAATATGGTAAATTAAAGAATATTCATTTCTATAGTCACTTTCAGAAATTTTCTTCATCGCACAGACAACCAGCGATGTTTTTTAAGGACCCGTTCAGTCGTGGAAGTATAATAAGGGGAGTCGTCATGACATCACGAAGCCGACATCCGCCATGTCCATTTCCCCAAATATTAGCCTCTGGTTGATGTGTTTTCATCAAAAATAGCAGCTTCCATCATCTGCAGGTGTATAACCATTCTGATTACGTCTAACGTGTAACGGACTCATATTCTCTCAAGTAATGTTTTCTTTTACATACCAGGTGGCACAAGCACGACGTCCTCCATTGACGTTAGTTAATCCCAGATACCACAGGTGCCGAAAGGTCTGCCTAATACGAACAGTAAAGGAGACTCCAAACTAACAGAGACAAGACCCTACTGAATGTAAAATCAGCGCTTGAAAACGAACATTTTATAGCTGTAACAAGTCCCGTAGATCGTTGCTAGAAAACTTGCTTGCTGTAGGAGGGATGCTGGGTTTGATTCCTGGGCTCGATGAATGTGTCTGTGTAGAAGAATGATTGTCCCTGACCAAAACAATACACACAAGGGGCAAAGCATATTAATTTTCGGTTTCAAGGCATATCAACAGATGATGTTGTTGTTGCTGTGGTCTTCAGTCCTGAGACTGGTTTGATGCAGCTCTCCATGCTACTCTATCCTGTGCAAGCTTTTTCATCTCCCAGTACCTACTGCAACCTACATCCTTCTGAATCTGCTTAGTGTATTCATCTCTTGGTCTCCCTCTACGATTTTTACCCTCCACGCTGCCCTCCAATACTAAATTGGTGATCCCTTGATGCCTCAGAACATGTCCTACGAACCGATCCTTTCTTCTGGTCAAGTTGTGCCACAAACTTCTCTTCTCCCCAATCCTATTCAATACTTCCTCATTAGTTATGTGATCCACCCATCTAATGCTCAGCATTCTTCTGTAGCACCACATTTCGAAAGCTTCTATTCTCTTCTTGTCCAAACTATTTATCGTCCATGTTTCACTTCCATACATGGCTACACTCCATACGAATACTTTCAGAAATGACTTCCTGACACTTATATCAATACTGGATGTTAACAAATTTCTCTTCTTCAGAAACGCTTTCCTTGCCATTGCCAGCCTACATTTTATATCCTCTCTACTTCGACCATTATCAGTTATTTTGCTCCCCAAATAGCAAAACTCCTTTACTACTTTAAGTGCCTCATTTCCTAATCTAATTCCCTGAGCCTCACCCGACTCAATTAGACTACATTCCATTATCCTTGTTTTGCTTTTGTTGATGTTCATGTTATATCCTCCTTTCAAGACACTGTCCATTCCATTCAACTGCTCTTCCAAGTCCTTTGCTGTCTCTGACAGAATTACAATGTCATCGGCGAACCTCAAAGTTTTTATTTCTTCTCCATGAATTTTAATACCTACTCCGAATTTTTCTTTTGTTTCCTTTACTGCTTGCTCAATATACAGATTGAACAACATCGGGGAGAGGCTACAACACTGTCTTACTCCCTTCCCAACCACTGCTTCTCTTTCATGTCCCTCGACTCTTATAACTGCCATCTGGTTTCTGTACAAATTGTAAATAGCCTTTCGCTCCCTGTATTTTACCCCTGCCACCTTTAGAATTTGAAAGAGAGTATTCCAGTCAACATTGTCAAAAGCTTTCTCTAAGTCTACAAATGCTAGAAACGGAGGTTTGCCTTTCCTTAATCTTTCTTCTAAGATAAGTCGTAAGGTCAGTATTGCTTCACGTGTTCCAGTGTTTCTACGGAATCCAAACTGATCTTCCCCGAGGTTGGCTTCTACTAGTTTTTCCATTCGTCTGTAAAGAATTCGTGTTAGTATTTTGCAGCTGTGACTTATTAAACTGATAGTTCGGTAATTTTCACATATGTCAACACCTGCTTTCTTTGGGATTGGAATTATTATATTCTTCTTGAAGTCTGAGGGTATTTCGCCTGTTTTATACATCTTGCTCACCAGATGGTAGAGTTTTGTCAGGACTGGCTCTGCCAAGGCCGTCAGTAGTTCCAATGGAATGTTGTCTACTCCGGGGGCCTTGTTTCGACTCAGGTCTTTCAGTGCTCTGTCAAACTCTTCACGCAGTATCATATCTCCCATTTCATCTTCATCTACATCCTCTTCCATTTCCATAATATTGTCCTCAAGTACATCGCCCTTGTATAGACCCTCTATATACTCCTTCCACCTTTCTGCTTTCCCTTCTTTGCTTAGAACTGGGTTTCCATCTGAGCTCTTGATATTCATACAAGTCGTTCTCTTATCTCCAAAGGTCTCTTTAATTTTCCTGTAGGCAGTATCTATCTTACCCCTAGTGAGATAGGCCTCTACATCCTTACATTTGTCCTCTAGCCATCCCTGCTTAGCCATTTTGCACTTCCTGTCGATCTCATTTTTGAGACGTTTGTATTCCTTATTGCCTGCTTCATTTACTGCATTTTTGTATTTTCTCCTTTCATCAATTAAATTCAATATTTCTTCTGTTACCCAAGGATTTATACTAGCCCTCCTCTTTTTACCTACTTGATCCTCTGCTGCCTTCACTATTTCATCTCTCAAAGCTACCCATTCTTCTTCTACTGTATTTCTTTCTCCCATTCCTGTCAATTGTTCCCTTATGCTCTCCCTGAAACTCTGTACAACCCCTGGTTTAGTCGGTTTATCCAGGTCTCATCTCCTTGAATTCCCACCTTTTTGCAGTTTCTGCAGTTTTAATCTGCAGTTCATAACCGTGGTCAGAGTCCACATCTGCCCCTGGAAATGTCTACAATTTGAAACCTGGTTCCTAAATCTCTTTCTTACCATTATATAATCTATCTGAAACCCGTCAGTATCTCCAGGCTTCTTCCATGTATACAACCTTCTTTTATGATTCTTGAACCAAGTATTAGCTATGATTAAGTTGTGCTCTATGCAAAATTCTACCAGGCGGCTTCCTCTTTCATTTCTTAGCCCCAATCCATATTCACCTACTATGTTTCCTTCTCTCCCTTTTCCTACACTCGAATTCCAGTCACCCATACTATTAAATTTTCATCTCCCTTCACTATCTGAATAATTTCTTTTATTTCATCATACATTTCTTCAATTTCTTCGTCATCTGCAGAGCTAGTTGGCATATAAACTTGTACTACTGTAGTAGGTGTGGGCTTCGTATCTATCTTGGCCACAATAATGCGCTCACTATGCTGTTTGTAGTAGCTTACCCGCATTCCTATTTTCCTATTCATTATTAAACCTACTCCTGCATTACCCCTATTTGATTTTGTGTTTATAGCCCTGTAGTCACCTGACCAGAAGTCTTGTTCCTCCTGCCACCGAACTTCACTAATTCCCACTATATCTAACTTCCACCTATCCATTTCCCTTTTTAAATTTTCTAACCTACCTGCCCGATTAAGGGATCTGACATTCCACGCTCCGATCCGTAGAACGCCAGTTTTCTTTCTCCTGATAACGACATCCTCTTGAGTAGTCCCCGCCCGGAGATCCGAATGGGGGACTATTTTACCTCCGGAATATTTTACCCAAGAGGACGCCATCATCATTTAATCAAACAGTAAAGCTGCATGCCCTCGGGAAAAATTACGGCTGTAGTTTCCCCTTGCTTTCAGCCGTTCGCAGTACCAGCACAGCAAGGCCGTTTTGGTTATTGTTACAAGGCCAGATCAGTCAATCATCCAGACTGTTGCCCTTGCAACTACTGAAAAGGCTGCTGCCCCTCTTCATGAACCACACGTTTGTCCGGCCTCTCAAAAGATACCCCTCCGTTGTGGTTGCACCTACGCTACGGCTATCTGTATCGCTGAGGCACGCAAGCCTCCCCACCAACGGCAAGGTCCATGGTTCATGGGCGGGGGGGGGGGGGGGGGGGGGGGGGGCAACAGATGATAGCTAATTTATTAACAACACGTAATGCACCAATTCGTCCTTCATAATTGGCAGCATTTCATAAATGCTATTATATCTCTTATTGCGATAAATAACAATGAACAAAATGAATATCATAAATGATGTACCTTTAAATATACGTTACAGACTGAGACATCTTTATAATTGCAGTATTCATAACACAAATGTTCGAATGGATGTCCACCTTGTCAGATGCATTGATGTTTGCGCCTCTCGGCAACAGCATGGGAACCCCTAAACATTTATGCACATACTGAAGCGCAGGTATGAGGTATGTTTTCTTTTAACACATCTGGAGTCTCCGGTTTCGTTTCGTAGACCCTGGATTTGATATAAAATATAAGGCCGTGAAGTAAGGCTATCTCGCTGGCCATCGAATGTAACCATCGCAACCTATCCACCGTTCGGAATATTCATTGTTGAAATATTCCCTAACCCCTCTACAAAAATGGGGTGCTGCACCATGGTGCTGAAACCTGAGCCACACAAGTAGCTGAAGTGCGATGTCTTCTAGGCGTTGCCCAAGATTCACCTCGTTCTGTAAGAACTGCAACTACAGGTGACCAGTTAGTGTGGGAGCCAGATGAGCTGTGCAAGTGATGTGGCCTCTAAGGATGCAGCATCATACATTAACACCCCAGAGCGCATGCGAGGACATTCAGGAGCCCAGTAATATAGATTGTGGCTATTGAGAATGGTGTCGTTGGCAAAATAACATTCATCCCCCCATAAAATCTGCCTGATGAAACCCAGATTTACTGCAACTTTATTTACGAGACATCTGCAGCACGATACCCGATTTTCTAAACCGTTTCCATACAGCTGTTAGTGTAGGTATAGCTTGAAGTTATGCCATTTTTGTTCCTCCCGAGCCGTTTGTACCGAAAATCTCGATATTCTGATGTCCACAGCAGTTCTTCCTTGCTCTAATTACGACGAGAAATAGATATTACTGGATCTAATGACTTTCATAATACTAATAATAATCACCATATTACTATCATTATTATGGCAACAAGTAATACTGCAACCTAAATACAATATCTCGGTAACACTTTCGTTTATACTGCATTGGAAGTACGCGTTATTTTCGTACAAGCAATGCTTACCGCGCGTGGGGTCTGACAACTCTCCTGGCAACATCGGGTGCGTCGCGCAATGGTCTTTCCACGACACGTCGTGACTGGAAAGCTCCCTCCGTTCTTAACCGCATGTCTGAACGTCTAAAAATATACTCAGAAGGTAAACGTCGCGTTGGGAAACGTTGTGAATACAGCGTTCGGTCCTCAGCTGCATTTCGGTATATCTCCCTACAGATCATTATCATACTCGTATCAGTGTAGACTTCGCTGGATTATACTGCAGGTGTTACCAGTTTGACTGAAAGACTTGATTCGAACTACGAACCGGTGGCCAAGCGACCGTATCAGGGCAGAACCAGGAGTAAAATGCATGCAGATGGAGACACAGCTCGGCGGAGGTTCGCGTAACGTAAAACTACAGAGGACGGCTAGTGGGGGCCACCTGGTACATGCATTTTGGTTGTGCTGTTTACTTTTACGGTAGTGGTTGTGCTTCTGTCATTTGGATTTATATTTCCTACCAATCGAACTCGGAAAGCTCTCTGGGTGAATGCTGTGAGAAGGAAAGATTGGAAACGGACCTATCATAGGAAAAAGGAAATTATGCTCTCTACTTTCTGGAAAGATGATATGCACTGTGTGATCAAAAGAATCCGGACACCTGGCGGAAAATAACTTACAAGTTCGTGGCGCCCTCTATCAGTAATGCCGGGATTCAATATAGTGTTGGCCCACATTTAGCCTTGACGATAGCTTACACTCACGCGGGCGTACGTTTAGTCAGGTGCTGGAAGGTTTCTTCGGGAATGGCAGTCCATTCTTCACGGAGTGCTGCACTGAGGAGAGGTATCGATGTCTGTCATTGAGGCCTGGCACGAAGTCGGCGTTCCAAAACATCCCAAAGATGTTCTATAGGATTCAGAGCAGGACTCTGTGCATGCCAGTCCATTACAGGGATGCTACTGTCGTGTAACCATTCCGCCCAAAAGCCGTGTATTATGAACAGGTGCTCGATCGTGTTGAAAGATGCAATCGCCATCCCCGAATTGCACTTCAACAGTGGGAGGCAAGAAGGTGCTTAAGACATCAGTGTAGGCCCGTGCTGTGATAGTGCCACGCAAAACAACAAGTGGTGAAAGTCCGTTCGATGAAAAACACGACCACACGATAACACCACTGGCTCCGAATTTTACTGTTGTCACTATACATGCTGGCAGGTGACGTTAACCGGTCCTTTGCCATACCCACACCCTGACATCGGATCGCAACATTGTGCACCGTGATTCGTCACTCCACACAACGTTTTTCCACTGTTCAATCGTCCAATGTTTTCGCTCCTTTCACCAAGCGAGGCGTCGTTTGGCATTTTCCGGCGTGATGTGTGGCTGATGAGTATCCGCTCGAATATGAAATCCAAGTTTTCTCACCTCCCGCCTAACTGTCATAGTATTTGCAGTGGATCCTGATGCAGTTTGGAATTCCTGTGTGATGGTCTAGACAGATGTCTGCATATTACACATTACGAAACTCTTCAATTGTCTGCCGTCTCTGTCAGTCAACAGACGAGGTCAGCCTGTACGCTTTTGTGCTGTGTGTGTCCCTTCACGTTTCCACTTCACTATCACATCGGCAACAGTGTACCTAGAGATCTTTTGGAGTGTGGAAATCTCGCCTACAGACGTATGACACAAGTGACGCCCAATCACCTGACTACGTTCGAAGTCCGTGAGTTCCGCCCAGCGCCCCATTCAGCTCTCTCATTAAGTCTAATGGTTACTGGAGGTCGTTGATATGGAGTACCTGGCAGTAGGTGGCAGCACAATGCACCTAATGTGAAAAACGTATGTGTTTGGAGGTCTCCGGATACTTTTGATATTATACTGTGTAAAAAAAGAAAGTTACGTTACCGAGGTGAAGTGCTTCGTGCTGCTGAATCAAATACGCAATTATGGTAAAAGAAGGTACGAAAATGCCTTCATGACGCTGTGTAATTCCGAAAGCACTGTAACATTTTCTTGCTTGCACAGAAGAAATTGTTAATAGTATTCTGCTAATGTTTCGGGTCACGTAACTTAGAGGCGCCGACTTCAAAGCAACGTTCGGCATTAGTACCAATTCCCCTTTTCTGCATCCATAAACTCAACAAAACCAGCGAATCTTTGGTTTTTGTGCTAGCAGTTGCGCCTGAAATTAGTATTTTACAACGTTAATATTCCATAGGATTATTTCTGATGTCTTCAGACTGTAGTGGCGTCGTAGCAATACTAGATTTACTTAACTAGGAGATAGAAAAGACCCTACAAAACACAGGTACATCATTTACAGTTCACTTTATTCAATGTCTTTAAAATAGAATTCTTAACTTTAGTAACAATTGTTGTCCACATTGATGACATGTACTTGTTAATGTCACCGTCTCTTAACAGTCAGCGGTTTGTTCTAACGAGAATGATAGTCTCTTCTCAACGAACAATTGACTATAACGATGCTACACTTGACCTCAAATACAACTCACGCTGCTGGATCCAACTAAGACGATGCTGTCGTCGTAAGTGATGAATACAGGAAGTGGCGAGCCGCTTTGCACTGTGTCGTAAGGTTGCAATCAGCAGCTGTGGTGGATGGAACCTCTTGAGGGATCGTATAAGCCGACTTCTGCCATTCATTGCTGCTTCAGACAGCGACAGTCCTTTCCTGTTGTTCCGTCACAAGGTAACAACTTTGATATGGGACCTCGTTCTTCGGACGACACCACATGGGCCGTATTGATATTGAAACAACTTATTCATATGCAGCTAATCACTTCACTCTGTCATCTCTGGATGTGCAAAATATTTCTGCTTCCTCTACATGTTAAAACAACCAAGTCTTCTTCTAAAGGTAACATACTGAAACTGTGTGTGATGCTTCCTAATGACCGCGCCTCATTCTTTACGTCCTTTGCAACCGACGATAAGGCATTCTCCTGATATATTATTTGAAACTTATTTTAAAGTTGTCGAGACGAATCCAATGATATGTAACAGTAAGGTCTTTGAAGGTCAACGAGGGTCACAAGTGTGACACGAACGTCCATTTACAGCAGGTGTTCGAAGTGATGAACATTGGTATCAATGCAGTGCTGCAATCTTCTTATCATGGACTGAGTGGTATTTCTGATCACATTCGCACTTATCGAAGCACATGCTCTGACGTTTCTCTCTGGCATATGTTCAGGTGTACTTGGAACGTCTTAATAAAAAATGTCTTTTGCGAATCTCCACAAGAAAAAATCCAGAGGTGTCAAGTCTGGCGAACGAACCAGCCACGACACATCTCCTCCGCGTCACATCCAACGATTTGGGAATTGTCTCTACAGCTCATTTCTAGACATCAGCTAAAAATGTGCCGCACACCCATCGTGTTGATACCACATTTTGTTCCTTGTTCCCAAAGGTATTTCTTCCGATAACTGGCCTGGTGTTTCTCGCAGGAACGTAGGTCACTTCCTACCATTAAGATTTCCTTCGTTGAAACAGGAGCCTATAATTCTGTCCTCCAGAATCCTACGATACATTCACCTATCACGGTTTTTGGTGTGCTACTTGCCACAGCAAACATGGATTTTCAGTTGCCCAATAATACATATAATGCAAATTAACATTTCCATGGTTCGTGAATGTAGCCTCGTCGGTAAATAAAATCAAATTAATAAATGTGTCATCCCTCTGAATCTGAAGTTGAGCTCATCGGCAGAATTCAATGCGAAATGTTCAATTCGTACCAATTAATAAAAAAATGTTCAAATGTGTACGAAATCTTATGGGCCTTAACTGCTAAGGTCATCAGTCCCTAAGCTTACACACTATTTAATCAAAATTATCCTAAGGACGAACACACACACCCATGCCCGAGGGAGGACTCGAACCTCCGCCGGGACCAAACGCACAGTCCACGAGTGCAGCGCCTTAAACCGCCGGGCTAATCCCGCGCGGCCGTACCAATTAATTATTGACAGAGACTGATGTGGTAAGGATGATATTTATGGTGATGCAGAACACGAACAACACCACGCTGCCTCATGCCAGATTCCCTTGCGATTTGATGCGAACTAACACAAGGATCTCGAACTACAGTCGTAAGAGTACCAATTTCCGTTTCCTCGTTAATAACTTTCCTTTGCCGGATATGTTTCCCATGCGTTAAAGATCCAGTTGTTCTCAATTTGTCATACACATATTAAAATGTACGACGTTGAGGATATCTTTCAGCGTATAAATCTCTAGCTCTCACTGAATTCAAAATGGTTCAAATGGCTCTGAGCACTATGGGACTTACTATCTGAGGTCATCAGTCACCTAGAACTTAGAACTAATTAAACCTAACTAACCTAAGGACATCACACACATCCATGCCAGAGGCAGGATTCGAACCTGCGACCGTAGCAGTCGCGCGGTACCAGACTGAAGCGCCTAGAACCGCTCAGCCATACATGCCGGCCTCACTGAGTTTCGTTGGCATTCTCCGTGAATGAGAAGCATATCAACTTGTTATTCGAAGGAATACATTATTCACATTCGCTTGATTCGGCGATACTAGTCTTACCGATCCTGTTAGTGTTCTATTGCGAAACCGTCGAATGGTGTTTACATGCCAATGGCACGTTAGAGGGATACCCCGTATTCAGCGAATATTTACTGTTTGCACGATGTACGAGACCTTGTTCTTCGGAATACCACTCGATCCTTCAGAAGAAGATTGCAACACTGCAATGATACCAATGGTCATTACTTCGGACATCTTCTGTAAATGGACGTTCATGCCACGCTTGTGACCTTCGTTGACCTTCAAAGACCTTCCTGTTACTTATAACTGGATTCCTCTCGATAGCCACTATCAGAAAAGAAGTACCAAACTATATTATCCCATTAAAAAAAAAACAAAGATGACGTTCATATCTCTGACGCGATCCCACCTAGCAACAAAAAACCGACGTCATATTATGGCCCCCCTTGTCCTATGCAACATTTGTCCCACAAACTTTTCATCTACTATCATACTTTCGGAGTTATTCTAGATTGCAACAGCTAGTGACTCACCCTGTATATTCTCTTTCTCAGACGAAATTCGTGTTCTGTCATTTAACATCAGCCCTAGATTTCCACTCACAAATACTGTACTGAAGAAGCATTAGGCGGAGAGAAGCTATGGGCAATAACGGAGAAAAGAGGAATACTTAAACATCCGATCCAAGTAACAAAGAGCCTATAATGAATACCAAAATTAGAATTGACACAAATAAAGAGAGAACACCTGAAAAACAAATAAATCAAGCAGTAAAACAAGGGTGTAGCTTGTCACCAACATTATGTAATATCTATGTAATGACATGATCAGGAAATAGATGATCAGGAAATAGAAAAGAGATATAACACTATCAGGCATAAATATTTGGAGGAATAAACATATTAACACGATGTTATTCTCATGATTTTACATATACTAAATGAAGAAAGTCCAGGCTGCCATGTGACTACCTTTATGAATGAAACTGGAACTTGGCCTTTTGGATATTCACCCAGTATGAACAAAAATAGTCCTCGATAATAAACCGGTAGCACCGGTAGTCCCTTCCAAGTACTTAGGATGTGTCGAATCATGTGATCAAGATATGTGTGTACAGAAAAAAACTAATATTTACAAATGTATATGCGCCACAATAAGGAGAACCTGAAGACAAGGAAAGAAACACATGTGAAATTTTATAAAGTGATGGCAGTTCCCACATTATTAATGGGGCGGTAAGTTAGAAGCTGAAAAATAAAGATTTACGGCGACTAAAAGATCCATAAGCAAAATTCCTAATATATTGAAAGGCTACACTAAGGAAGACAAAATTAGAAATTAAGTGAAAAGTGAAGAAGAAGAAGGGGTGTAACCAATAACCCAGAAGGCCATCCAACACAAAGAGAAATGGAGAGAACATACAGTTCGTATGTTGCCACAATGACTTTCTAAACTAGCAATGGATTAAAAACCATGGAGCAGAAAAAGTGTGAGGAGACCGAGGATGAGATGGTGAGGCCGTAAAAGACACTCCTAACACTGGAGTGCCAGAGGAAGAAGAAGATACGATTACTCGCCAAATTATAAATTTAGAAGGCTGTAACAATATATTCATTAAGAAGTATAATCTTTCGTTAAAGGTCTAACACAGCTACTCAAGTATTAAAAGTTAGAAACTGTCTTCACGTGATGTGGTTCAAGGTGCAGGAATTACCCTGACTACACTTATGTAGAATTTGAGAATGATAGGAATTAGTGACTAGCAACGAACTGTGCACATAATTTCAAAGCTTTACGAAACTTTCTCACAGTCAACTCTAAAAAATGACAAAAAAAATGTTAATCGCATACAACGTTTTCGGTGTTCATGCAGCGAAACCGCCGCATCGCGCATGACGTTTTAATTTGTTAGTTCTTTACTACTATCTCTGTCCACAAAACACTTTGCATACAGTATCCACAAATACCACCGAATGTACCCGCAACATTATATCATTTTACGACATAGTTCAGGAGATTTGACGTCTTGAACATTGAGATGTGTGTGTAACCAGATTTTCTTAAAACGGCCTGCAAATTACCTAGAATATACTCATCTAATGTTTCATAATGAGAGCACTTACCACCAAACTTTCAGCATAATTTCAAACATTTTCTAAACATTTTTCGCTATCACCCCCACAATTTAATGTGGAAAGAAAACAGTGTATCCCTTACTAGATGTTACTTCTTCATGTGGTAAAATTCCAGTATCGAACATGACGCTTTACTTTATGATTTACTTACTAATAACACTTTTCCCTAACCATTTTACAGACGCATCCAAATATACCAGTGAAGATACCTACAAAGCTACATCATTGTGCAACACATAGTATACGACAAAAACAAGCGTTTGAGAAAACTGTAAATAATTGTGAACAGCGATTGAACTAATACTTAAAGACTTACAACAACTGTGTTGAAAAGTTGGTTGGTTTGGGGGATTAAAGGGACCAGACTGCCATGGTCATCGGTCCCTGTTGAAAAGTAGCTCTGCTATGATTACACTATTTATAGCCTACGATTACCGAAATAAAAGAATAAACCTGTCACTTTAGCTTGTCCTTCGGACAGAAATCTGAGATACTATTGACACATACTAACCCATCCTTTTCCTTTCGTAGTCTCCCAAAGTTGCTCATGTAAGCTAAAAGGCCGTACACTGCTGGTCTAACATATACATCCGCGACCCTCACTGCTCTGATAGTTATTGCTGCCTGACAACTGGAAAGACACTAGCGCCTCTAGCGGCAAGAAAGCTAGCCGCAAAATTAATGTTTGTTTTTAATACTGTTTTCCTACTTAATTAACGAAACAGCTATTATATTTTTGCATTCTAAGCATTTTTAAATGATGCAGAGACGTGAATGAACGTGAAATAAATATGGAAACAACCGAATATCACTGATACAGGGACATAAGCTACAGCTTACTCACGAAGAATGCGCGTGTAATAGCGCTTTACTCGCCAGAAAGCAAGAGACTTTGTAAGTAGGCTGTTTATGTTTTCTTTATGTAAGTAGGCTGTTTAGGTTCTTATGTAAGTAGGCTGTTTATGTTTTCTTATTGGCAACGTTACGTAGCGCTCAATATGAAAATCACGGGCTGTGCTGTGTGCAGTCTGTGGCTGCTTTGCATTGTTGTAATACTCGCCATTGTAGTGTTAGGCAGCTGGCTGTGAACAGCGCGTAGCGTTGCGCAGTTGGAGGTGAGCCGCCAGCAGTGGTGGATGTGGGGAGAGAGATGGCGGAGTTTTGTAATTTTTCATGAACTGATATATTTATATATGATGATATCAAGGTAAATACATTGTTTGTTCTCTATTAATATCTTTCACTTGCTAACTATCCCTATCAGTAGTTAGTGCCTTCAGTAGTTTGAATCCTTTATTTAGCTGGCAGTAGTGGCGCTCGCTGTATTGCAGTAGCTTGAGCAGCGAAGATTTTTGTGAGGTAAGTGATTTGTGAAAGGTATAGTTTAATGTTTGTCAGGGCCATTCTTTAGTAGGAAATTTTGAAAGTCAGATTGCGTTGCGCTAAAAATATTGTGTGTCAGGTTAAGCACAGTCCTGTAAAAATTGTTCAAAGGGGACGTTTCATATGTCGACCCTTAGCCTAGGATACCTCACTGGAATCTTCTGATTTTTTTTCTTGTAGTTTGTGTAATTAGTGTAGCCTTTGTTTATTGCTAGCGCGTAATTGTAGAGAGAATCTCCTTTGTAGTTGTAGTTTTCATTGTTATAGAGTAAAACAGTTGTGGCATGCATGTAGATTTGCACCAAGTATTTCGCAGCTGCAATTAACTAGACATTATTTCCATTGCTACGTTATTTTATTTTGCTCTTCAAATTGTGTTTTTCTGTGTTGTCGTGTGAAATACTGTGACAATAATGGCGTGTGAAAAACGTAATACTAGGCTCCAAAGTAAACTGAGAAATGACAG
Source organism: Schistocerca serialis cubense (assembly GCF_023864345.2). NCBI lineage: Eukaryota > Metazoa > Arthropoda > Insecta > Orthoptera > Acrididae > Schistocerca > Schistocerca serialis. The sequence continues at coordinate 167,904,742 of NC_064638.1, read as the reverse complement.
TGAAGACGAAGGCAGTGTGTTAGCGCCGCAGAGTAATGAATTAACTGATGTTCAAAGTAGTAATTTGGTAATCGTGCATAGGGAAATGGAGCGGGCGGCAAACAATGGCACGGTCAGTGAAACAATTAGTGAAGAGGGAAGCATTATCGATCGATCGGTCGGCAACAGCTCGCCTCAGGAATCCGAAATGACAGGACACAATTTCGCAAATACTGTAGATTCAGGTTTTGGGTCATCACCGTTTTCTCAAATAAGTCAAGACACATTTTCTGCTTGTCAAAATGTGAATGTTGTCGGTGCAAATGCACTGCCGAAAAGCGTAGAGAAACAGATTCCAGACACTAATACATTATTATTGCAATTAATGCAACAAATGGAACAAAATCAGAGACAAACACAGCAAAAGCTTGAAAAGTTAGACACAATGGAACAAAATCAGAGACAAACACAGCAAAAGCTTCAAAAGTTAGACACACTGGAACAAAATCAGAGACAAACACAGCAACAGCTTCAAAAGTTAGACTCATTGGAGCAAACTCTTGAACGAACACGTGAGGATTTAACTGCTGAGTTACATCACATTGAATCGAAATGTCAAAAAGTCTGTAACGACGTAAAAACACAAATTTGTGAGCATTTCCAACCTATTTTTTCGCGTCATGAAAATGCATTACAGAATCACGAAGCAGCCATAAAAGAACTGCAAACTATTGTTCATGAAAATCACAACACCTTGCAAGCTAAAATTGACGCAGTTGCATCTACCGATTCGGTTGCGCAACTTGCAAAAAGTCAAGAAAACTTAAAAGACACAGTAGACACGATTGCAACACAAATGGACACTCTGAAACTTGGTTCAGAAAAACATACAGAGGAAATGATTTCACTATCGGATAAAGTAGCCGAACTTTCAGATCAGTTCACTAACTTATCTACAAAGGTAGATGATGATCTGAATGACACAACACCTGTAGCCTTCACTGACACAGAAGAGTATGAACAAATTAGAAAATTCAAACAAAATCAAAATCAAATCAATACACAGTACAAAAGAGAAATCCGGGAAGTGCAAGATCAGTTGGCACAAGTAGTACAAGAATTACGTATTTCAGAGGACACTCGCGCCCCAATACGGGAAGAGGGACATACAAATACGGAACAGACACAAAATAACACAGGGCATTTCGGAAGTAATGAAAGAAATTGGGAATGTGCACCGAATTTTGAGAGGGAACGGCCGACACGACCTAACAATGACCGATATGCGACTCGCCGACATGATGATTTTGACTATAAGCTGTTCATTACTACACGTAAATTCAAAACATTTAAGAATTCTGGCAACGACATTCATCCACAAGCATGGCTCCATCAATTCTCTCATTGTTTTCCTCCCAACTGGTCGTTGGAACACAGATTAGAATTTATGTGTGGCTACTTAGAGAATGAACCAGCTGTAAGAATGCGATCGGTAATTCACGATTGCCACAGTGAAGGAGAGTTTTACCATGCCTTCCTCTCAGCATATTGGTCTCAAGCCACACAAGACCGTGTAAAACATAGCATCATAATGATGAAACGTTTCGAACAATCTGAATTTTCCAGTCTTATGAAATATTTTGAAGACATGTTGCATAAGAATCAGTATCTTTCAAACCCATACAGCCCCTCAGAACTCATCCGCATTTGCTTAATCAAACTGCCTGAACATTTACGACATATTATTTTGGCAGGACGTTGCAAAGACGACATTGAAGCATTTCAGGGACTCTTACAAGAATTAGAAATTGACACTGACAATCGCGGAACGCGAAACCAGGAACACAGCAATTACAGGTCACATCCGTCGCAATTCCGCGATGAAAGAAGTAATAACTTTACACGACAAGACTATTCTCACAACACAAATCGTGACCAAAACAGACAGCACCCGTATGACAACCGTTGGCAGGGTAGTAATAACTACAGGGAAAGATCACCTCTCCGTGGTAGTGACTATCACAGAGATAATAAGAGAAACAGACAATATGGGAACCAAAGTAAATATTATCAGGGGAGACAGAATAACTTTAGACGCAACGGTCCAGCGCGCAGTTTCGATTCAGGGAGAAATTCTCCACCACGTGACCGACAAGAAAGAAACTATGACATCTACCGACATGACGACAGACGATATGATCGTAACGATAGACCTGAACTGCATCAGAACTGGCGGGATTCAAACAGAGCAGGGCCCTCTCGTCACGGTGAATTTGTAGAAGTTAGGTCTCCAAATCCCAATAACGACGCGCGCCAACAAAGAGACAATAGGCAATGACTCATACCGCAGGCAGCCACAAAACGCACGTATGAAACTAACGACGCAGCTGCCGTAGCTAGTAATTACGTAAAAATGGAAGACATTAGGGACATTTTACTCCAAGAACACGACGTAAAACATAACAACGTTGCATATCCTGTGATTCACATTACAGTAAATGACGTAAAATTTACGGCAGTACTTGACTCTGGCAGTCCCATCTCAGTAATCAGTGAAACAGCCTTTAGCAAATGCAACAAATCGAACGATTGCCCCACACTTCCGTTACGTAAGATTAAATTACAAGGTGCAATCTTTGGAAAAAGTGTAGATGTACGCCAACAAACCAATTTAGAATTCTTTTGTCAAAGCCACAGCTTCTCTATGAACTTTCTCATTGTTCCATTATTGTCGACGGAAATTATATTGGGAGTAGACTTTTTGAATGAATACAAAGCAATCTTAAACTTTCACGATGCTGAAATAAGTTTAGAGAAAGAAGGTAAGTCAATAGCTTTGAAATTTGAAGATTGGCTCTCAAACCATGACGAGGAAATTAATCGGCTTTACCTTCTGTTAGACAACAGTTCGGACTTTTCTACGGAACTTGACACTAACAATCACTCTGCAAGTACTGACAGGGATGATATCGACGGCGCATTTGACACTAATAAGTTAATTCAGAATAAAATTCAAACAATTGAGAATTGTAATGACACTGATAGGCAGGACCTTTTTGAGATTTTACAAGCACATTCCACAGTTTTTACTCATAAAACAGGAACAATCAAGGGATTTCAATACCAATTTCGTGTTCGTGAGCATACTAAATTTTGTGTTAGACCATATGTAATTCCAGCACATTATAGGGACCGTGTTAGAACAGAAATACAATCTATGCTTGACGAGGGCATTATTGAGCCTGCAGTAAGCTCATACAACAATCCATTACATGTTGTTGAAAAGAAAAATGGATCGATCAGACTTGTCTTAGATTCGAGACAAATCAATACTATCATTATTCCTGAAACAGACAGGCCGCAGACGATGGAAGAACTTCTTCAAAATTTTAATGGTGTAAAAGTATTGTCTTCCATTGATCTCAGATCCAGCTTTTATCAGATCGAACTTCATCCAGAATGCAGAAAATACACAGCTTTCCTTTGTTTCGGCGTTTGTTATCAGTTTCGGAAACTTCCCTTTGGTTTGAACATTTCTTCAGCAGCATTTATTCGCGGGCTAAATTCCATATTACCTGAGTTCTTAAAACGTCACATCACCTTATATGTGGACGATATTCTAATAGCGGAAGCTTCATGGGAACAACATAATCGCATCCTCAACAGTCTGTTACGTATTTTTGCAGAATCTGGAATTACAGTTAACTTGGAAAAGTCTGAATTCGGTAGGTCAAAGGTGAGGTTTTTGGGACATATTATTTCTTCTGAAGGCATTCAGCCGGATCCTGAAAAGTTAGAAGCAATCAGAGCCATTCCAGTTCCATCCACAAAAAGACAAGTCCGCAGTTTTCTAGGTCTCGTAAATTTTTACCGTCGTTTTCTGAATATGCAAATTCTAGTTACACCAAAACTTGGTTCTCTCACTGGAAAAAATACTATTTGGAACTGGGACGAACAAGCACAGTTGGAATTCAATTCTTTGAAAGAAGCGTTACTTCACGCGCCAATCTTAGCTCATCCAGATCTGTCACAAGATTTCTGCCTTAGCACGGATTCTTCTAAAGTCGGTCTTGGTGCCCATTTATTTCAAGAAGCCATAGAAAATGACACTACCATTCAGAAAACCATTGCTTTTGCTAGCCGAGTGCTAACAAAATCTGAAAAAAATTATTCCGTTACTGAATTAGAAGCTTTAGCTATCGTTTGGGCATTTAACAAATTCCGTTTCTTTCTTTCTGGTAAGCACGTAAAAGTATACAGTGATCATCGTGCATTACAATTTCTTATGTCTTCAAAATTAAATCATGACAGGTTAAAACGTTGGGCATTGTTTCTGCAAGAATTCCGCTTCACAATAGTCTACATTCCCGGCAAGGAGAACATTGTTGCGGACGCACTGTCACGCGCACCGGCTGGGCTTGAGGAAAGTACCACAGAAGGCAACCTCGAGAAAAATTTCAGTATTCTTTACATTCAGAAAGTCGCCTTTGAAAACTTCATCACCACATCTTTAAAGGACATTGCTCATGAGCAAGATAAAGATCCGATTTGGAAAGACATCAAGAGCAAATGGCATGAAAAGACACACACACAGATTCGGCATTATTATCTGGTTAGAAACAATATACTGTTCAAACGCTGCACTGTTGATGACAAGCTATGGGTACTTTGCATTCCTGACGATTTTGTTAATAAGCTCATTTGGTACATTCATTTCAGCTACGCACATTTTGGTCCACGAAAATGTTATCATATTCTTCGAACGACTTGTTATTTTAACAATATGGAAAAAAGAATTCGAAGAGTCTTGTCTATTTGTAAACTTTGTCAAAAGGTGAAACCATCTACTGTCTCACATCGTGCTCCGTTGTTTCCTATCATTCCTTCTAAATTAAAAGAATTTGCTGCTGTTGATCTCTTGGGACCGCTTGTCAGAACATCCAATGGATTTTCGTACGTTCTAGTCGCTGTTGAACTTACTTCAAAATTTGTTTCTTTCACTCCGTTACGTAAAGCCACTGGACGATCTGTATCCAACGCCTTTGTTAAAAATTTCTTACGTGAAGTTGGACACGTTAGTAAAGTCATTTCAGATAACGGACCGCAATTCAGATCTGCTGTTTGGTCACGCATGCTTCGCAACCATAAAATCAAACCTGTTTTTATTTCATTGTACTCACCACATTGCAACCCGTCTGAACGGATTATGAAAGAAATCAATAAGCTTTGCAGACTTTATTGTCACAGAAAGCATCAGCATTGGGACAGATATTTACACTTATTTCAAAATGTGCTGAATGAAATGCCTCATGATTCCACTGCTTTACCACCTACTCTTGTACTGAAGAATGTGGAACCTCCGAACAGAATCAGAGAGCTTGTACCTTTCCCGAATACACGTAAACTTCGACACAAAGACATAATTGATTTGGCTCTTAAAAATATAAAATCTGCAGCAGACAAACGGAGAAAACTAAACGGTAAATCAAATGCAAAGAAATTATGTATTGGTCAGAAAGTTCTCATTAAAGCTCATTCATTGTCACATAAGAAGAAACACTTGAGTCACAAATTCTTTCTAGTTTACAATGGACCTTACAGAATCCGACGTATACCACATGATAATTGCGTTGAAGTTGAAACTCTGCGTACTAGGAAGAGTAAAGGTTTACACCACATTTCTCATGTAAAACCATTTATTGACAGATAATCTGCCTTTTAACTTTGTCTTTGCCATAAAACGTTTCACTTCACGTTACTAGTATGCTTTAGAAACTGTTACCATGCAACAATGTTTGAAGTTAAATATCCAATCAAGAACCAAGAGAACTTATTTAAACAGAAATGACGAATGCATTGTTATAGTAAACAGACGTCACAGTGTTATTGTGTGTGTACATTCTTGCTTGTTTGTTGCACGATTACGTAACGACTATAAGGCTCACATACTTAGAACATTTACCAGTACTACTAACGAGATTTTAATGCAACATTTTGGTTTATTTGAAAATACATTCTGAATTTAAAGTGCTTTCTGAGAGATACCAGATGACACAGAGGTTAGTTTATGTAACAGCTACACGATTTTTATCACGACGCTACTAAGGAGTGACAATTTACAATGTTGCTTTTGCGGTGTATCTGTTTTATATCTGCACAGTTTTCTGAATTCTTCTGGAAATCAAAACATGTTTTATTAGTAACTTTTGTGGTATAGCTACAAGGAGACAGCCTTTTCCATAGCACAACAATACGTTACAGCACAGTACTTTCATCATCACAACAATAAGCGTAATAACTAAGATATCTCTACGCAAAGCATTTCACTTTTGTTTATCATGAGGTAAGTACATTGGCTTCTGCAGAACTTAGCTTTTGGAGGAAAATAACTACGACACTTTCACAGAGATTATGCACATTTAGCGCTACAGGACACGCATTTCAGTGATTAATTTTGTACTTAAAACATTTATTTTTAAAGATTTTTGAATTACAAAGAAAGTTTTCAGTGATACATTTCATTTCATTGCTGTAATCTGTAACACCTGAGGGTATAATTACATTAATCCTCAGGGGGGTACATGCCTACTTTGTGTACCATGTGTGTGGCAACCACAAGGAACCCTAGCTAATATGGTATTTGCTTATACAACTTTACACATCGGTACCATATTTCTCTAACACACAAATTACACAGCTATCTGATCATTTAACTGAGAGAGACAAACATTTATTTTACTATATCAGTGACAGATGTTTACGTAATTACACAGTTGGATAACTTCACACTTATGAAACTGTATTTTATCTGTACTTTGTAAACTGCTCATATTTTTTTGGAACCATTGTGATACTATGAGAGCTTTGAATGATGTATTTGGTATGGATTCATGATTTTTAAAGTACGTTTGAGGCAGCTGACACTTTTGACATGAGCAGAGAATTTTTTTAGGCTTGGAAATTATTGGAGGAAGTTACGACGATTTTGAGATTTGACTGAGGTGTTATGATGTTATTATTACGACGACGATGTGTATTATGTTGTTGAGGAATGTTTATTATGCTATGTATTTCTCATGATGAAATATTGAAGAAGTGTCGACGAATATGTATATGTATAATGAGGTAAGGAATAATGCGTAGTGTTTAGGGACTCTGATTTATGAAAAGGATGTTGGAAACCAAGAATCGTACTTTAAGAGTTATGAAATGTGTGTGTATATTCGTGAATGTATTACAATGCAGACGAAAATTTTTTTGGACACTGTTATATCTATAGCATTTTGTTTCTACAGATTTGCAACGCTAATTCTTGACCTGTGAAATATTTCTATGTGAGACGGTAGCAGAAACTGCTGTCGTAAATATTTCCGTACGAAAGTTAAGTGACCACCTGCACATAATGCGTCGTGGGCACCCAGGTGTGTCAGACACCTGGAGAACAAGCCATTAGTGTGAGTGCCTCGTCAGAAGCACAGGTAAAAAAAACAGAAAGGGAAGGCCATTGTCCGCGCTACTGACATCTCCTTGTTGAAAGCATACTGTGGAGCTCGTAATTTATGATATTTTACTGAAATGCCTAATGAAACGATGAGAAACATTTCACAGCTATTGTCTTGCTAGTTAAGAAAAATGCCATATGGCTTGCTTTATGTATTTATTTACACATTTTGTTTAATATCAAGTTTCTAGCTGCACTGCAGCATTGGTTAAAATAAAATTTAATATATGTACTAATATAGTTATTTTATGCCTACAGATCCAGTCAATAAGAAATTTATGATCTACTTACAAGAAAACGAGGGCACATAAATAGACATTTCCCTTCACAGGAATTGCATAAATAATTTCTTTACCATTTGGTAACTTATCTGCTAGTGTAAGTTCTCGTGATGCATCACTCTAATGTTAAGATGTGACATAGGTATTAGACATGGCCATTTTAGTGTAATATTTTTTTCTGCTTGCGCTATGTCATGTTTAGGTATAAGTTGCTGCTGTTTGCCAGGCATAGTGTTATTGAATTTGACTTTTGCTAATTTATACTGTAGCTTGCTTTGCAATTTTCCATTTTTTTATTGCTGTTTATAATAATTGTTTTACGTGCTGCTGCATTGCCTCGTCCCTTAGTTTAGCATCTGAGCTCAGTAGATTTAAGTTAGCTTAAGAGGGGGTAGACTATATGAGAAACTGACTATGGAGAATAGGTAAAGAATGCATTGCGAAGTTATATAAAAAGGATTTGGGCCCAAATGAGTATTGTACAATCAGAAATAATTATTTTGAAAGAAATATGAACGGAATACAGAAAGCATGCTTGGATAAGATTTTTTTGGTGGAAGCAAAGGTTGAAATAAGACGAAAGATCTATAGTATGAAGTTTTGGGTTGGACTGCAGTACCAAATGTTACACTGAAAACGAACCCTGTCCTTTCCTATTGGTGTTATCCCACTATGTGTTTGTGTACCCTTGAGTATTTGTTTTCTTCCTGTCTCTGTGTACTGTTTCATAGAATTTTTTTCTTTTAATATTAAGCTACATTCACTATGAGGAGGAATACTGTTATCCTCAAATATAAGTTGCATTAATAATATGTTATTTTCTTTGTAAAGTTGTTTACAATTCTGTTCTGTTTCAATGTTCATGTGTGAAATTAATGTTTCGAAAACTATTCTCATTATTTTATGTATGTACTTATGTCACTATTTTTGTAACACTGATGTATATGTCTATTTCTATTCTTTTGTAAAGCCTGTACTACAAATTTTATCTGTATTATTATGTTTTTAATGATGTATTTTGTACCTTTGTAATTGTATTCTTATGTTATAAAATTGTAATTGTCACCAGTTCATGATATTATTAACTTGTTAGTTACATTTCACTGCACACGTTTCTGTTGGTCATAGTATATGGACAATATGTGAGAAGTAGGGACTGATAGTGTTTGCATGTGTGTTAATGATTCAGCAAGGGACTGGATAACAGCATTGCTCGTTCTAAGGACAATTCCAAAAACTTTGTGAGTGCACAAGTGGTGGTTTATGGACTTGCTATATTCTCTGCAAGACTCTTTGATGGTGAATGTGCACCTGCACAATCGCAACAGATGGCTGCTGGCCATCTCTACAAGGACTACAGTGGGTCTGCATCTATGATGACCCACCAACGCCAAGTCCATGACTAAAGCGTCTGTGTACTTTTCGCTTCAGATAAAGATGTGGTGGCTTATTTGGTATGATAAATAACTAGGTATTGCATTCTGTATAAGTTTCCTATGCTCCACATTCAATGGTTTATCTGGAAATGTAGTGAAGGAACCTTCATGTTGTTGACTAAGAGTGCGACGTCTTTCTACAAAAGGTCCAGACTTCAGCTGTTTACTGACCATGTTTCCTTATATTGTTTTATTCTAAAGAAAACATCTTTAATAAAATCTGTACGTTAGAACAGACACATAAATGAGCTGTCCTGTAATATACCGTTTAATACCTCCCAGTATCCTCAGGAAGCTAAAGAAAGTGGCAGTGTCGATTTTTATGGCACTACGTACGCCCCCTATTGTAAAATCTATGTTAGAAAGCAATATATACCATACTACATGCATGCATACGATATCGTATTTTGTAGTGTAGAAAACTATCCGCTCGGAGCGCTGTTGTCACAGTGTGCAACAAAAATGAGCAGGGGTAGTACAAATACATGTGTAGTGTAGAAAACTATCCGCTCGGAGCGCTGTTGTCACAGTGTGCAACAAAAATGAGCAGGGGTAGTACAAATACATGTGTCACATAATCATCTAGGGGTTGAATCTCTTTCTTTCCGTGTTCGCTTTAGCAATACGTATGTTTTTGGATAGGGTCCGCCTTTAGCAAAACACAATTTTGTTTTTTAATCCAGACATGTTTCACTGCAGTTGCAGCATCTTCAGCGGGCTTTATGTAAACAGACAAGCACATACACACACACACACACACACACACACACACACACACACACACACACACACACACACGCGCGCGCGCGCGCGCGCACACACACGAACACACACACACACACAAACACAAACACATAGAACTACATAATTTCAGGCATAGAAATAATAATTTTCAAATCGTAATTTTGACTTAAACAATTTATCTACTTTAAGATGCAAGTGGTTGCAGATGACAAACTGTGGAACAAAACAGTCACCGTAGAAACACAACGCATCAGAAAAACCACACCATGGGGTAAATTTATATGTTTTTCCAAATACCTGTAATTACGATTTAAAAACTAATAGTTACATGTATACAAACAGTAAAGAACATTCTTTACCTGAAAAATTAAAGCCCACGGAAGATACTGCAACTGCACTAAAACATGTTTGGGTTGAAAAACAAAATTTTGTTTTGGTAAAGGCGGACCCTATCCAAATACATACGTATTATACGTGCCACACTAACACCACCTGGACTGTAAGGCCGAGCAACTGCGAAAATTCGAAATTGTGACGTCATCGAGAAGCGGCAAAAGCCAACATCTGCCTTTATAAAGAACGCGTTGGGTTTGCAAAAACTCGTTGTGGTATATGATCGTAACGGCATTGTTGTTTAAGTACTAAGAAATCATATTGTGTGTTACTAACTTGTGTTTAGCCCTCTCGGTTGGCCGTGCGGTCTGACGCACGGCTTTCCGGGCGGGAAGGAGCGCCTGGTGCCTGCACGAATCCGACCGGCGGATTTATGTCGAGGTCCGTTGAGCCGGCCAGTCTGTGAATGGTTTTTAGGCGGTTTTCCACCTGCGGACTGGTTGCCCTTATTCGGCGTTCCGCATTACTTATTGAACGACCCTCGTACAGTACACAAGAAGAACCCTAAAAGTGAAATTCTAGACAATGATTTGTGGCTGTGGTTTGAGCAGGAGAGGAGAAAAAGGAAACCGTCATCTGGAGCAGTTATAAAAAAAAAGACACTGATTTTGTAAGAGAAGTTAGATGGAGACAATGAAAATGAAAAGGCAAAGAGATCGAATTGAATTTACTTCCAATGAGAAGCTCTCTGGTGTTGAAACAGCTGCCAATTAATTTTAAAACTTAATTAAAGGACTTAAGTTGTTCCCTGATCAAGTGCTTAACATTCATGAGTTGACTTAAACTACAAAATGCTATTACAAGAACTTGTACTGCACAGTATTGGTCAGTTGTGTGTCAAAACAGTTCTGTGATAAGGTATGTACAATAGTTGATCTTCCACTCACAGTTAAAATATCGTACTGTACCATACAGGTGTATTTTACAATGTAATAAGGTATGTACAATTGCTGATCTTCCACCCACAGTAAAAATATCGTACTGTACATACAGGTGTATTTTACAACACCGGCACTACTCTACATTATACTTTCGCGTAAGTTTTCTAGTGTGTCCACGTTTTCGTTTCGTTTTTTTTTACTGTTTTAATACGGAGAAATATTTCAGACAGTATTTACAGTTGAAAATTAAAGCTGTACCGTACTGTATTATGATGTTACAGGTCAATAAAGTGTTCCTCTGACTGTCTGCCGTAATTTACGTTCTGACTATGCTCCTGTTGCCGTACGGGACAGATTAGAGAGGTTCTATTGTATACATGTTTTTTCTGTTAACTAACCTCATTCAAGTATTAATTCAAAAATTACTAATTATTCGAGGCACACAATTCATTTGGATACCTTATATTACGATCTCTACTTGGCTATGATGTCACGATACGATTGATTGGCATCGTTTCTAGGTGGTGTTGGTTAGATTGTGCTATTGTCGCATTTGGTAAAAAGTATACGTAACACATTAACTGGTCTGTAGTAGGACGTCTGAAGCTGCTTTATACTGTTTTCATTGAAGTATCGGGCTCGTTACTGAGCCGTGACGGCTTCCGTGGGGGTGCGCATGTGATCCTACTGGCGCCACTTGTGCGCACGTACCATAGACTCTAGTCCTCTTTCGACCCTTTTTAATGGGTTATGTGTTCCCTCTGAGGCTGTGTGGTGGTGAGTAGTGTGTTGGACACGGAGCAAGACTGGCGTGCCTGAGTACTCGGCGTCCTTGCAATTGCCATGAGTTAACACCATCGACCGTTGGGCTATGTGGACCAGCGTTTTCCGTTGCTACCGGTGAGTTTAGTGGGCAAGGAGAGACACTCTTCGCGTGGAACCTGGTTATGACGTATGTCAGTCAGTTGTGGAATGCTAAATACTCCAAGATGAAATGAACAACTTGTTAGCAGTTAGGAGCAGCAGAGCAACATTAGCCGGTTACCTCGAGTCCTGAAGCTATTGGTCTCCTTGGTGTTTGTTTGAAACTATCAATGAAGACTGTTTAGCAAGTACTTTAGTTAAAAATTGTTAAGTCTGCCCAGTGTGAGCTAGCCAAGAACCAAGTTTCGTTATGCCTTTCAATGATCCCTTTGACACTGTGTGTCTCAACCTGGAGGTTTCTGTATGAGCCAAGCTAGTATTTTGTAATGTTAATATTGTACCTGAAATCATGGCTTGTTGTTACTCAGTATTTGATACTACTGATCGTAATTTCTGTTCGTTGTAGACCTCATGGCCCTTCCTGGGGCGAGTTATTGGATTTGATTTGTAACTTAAGTTCTGTGCTCTCAGCATAAAGGTACGCACGTGTCGGTCATGTGTGTGTGTGTGTGTGCGTGCTTGGCTTTTCCCGTTCTCCTACCGTGTTGAGGAACCCTTCGGCTTACAAGTGTACAGTTTAACCGTCCTTCTGTCACTTGGTGCGTATCCGAATTACAGTCTCTATTAGCCCATAAGAGGCGCTAGTAAAGGTATACCTCGACCTTATAAATCTTGTTTGAATTATTATGTAACTATTCGTTTCAATGACCGTGTACATTGCTTCTTGTTGTTGCTGGGAAGGTTAAACTGCAATGCTATGAGTGATCAACTCTCGTACTGAAGTTTCAGTCGTTGGTTCCTTAATTGCCCATTTAACTATTGCAGTGTAGGTTTAATTTTTATCAAACTTGTTTTGCTGTTTGTTGTTTGGTTTATGTTGACAGCCATGTATCGACAGCGGTTGACGCGTTGCTGTTCTGTTGGTCCGGGGCAGGGCCGCTTTTTCCTTCTGCTTCAGCGGCTTTCCCATAATCGCACGAAGCCTAAGTGTTGGCAGGTCACACGCGATTCTGCATATCTCCCATTCCAGCCTCAGTTTCAGTAGTTTGTTCGATACAGTTCCGCACTGTCGCCTGATAAACAAAGTAAGAGCCTACGGAATATCAGACCAGCTGTGTGGCTGGATTGAAGAGTTTTTAGCAAGCAGAACACAGCATTTTGTTATCAATGGAGAGTCGTCTACAGACGTTAAAGTAACCTCTGGCGTGCCACAGGGGAGTGTTATGGGACCATTGCTTTTCACAATATATATAAATGACGTAGTAGATAGTGTCGGAAGTTCCATGCGGCTTTTCGCGGATGATGCTGTAGTATACAGAGAAGTTGCAGCATTAGAAAATTGTAGCGAAATGCAGGAAGATCTGCAGCGGATAGGCACTTGGTGCAGGGAGTGGCAACTGACCCTTAACATAGACAAATGTAATGTATTGCGAATACATAGAAAGAAGGATCCCTTATTGTATGATTATGTGATAGCGGAACAAACACTGGTAGCAGTTACTGGAGTATCCTTCAGCTAAGTCCATGGCTACGACCTAGCAAGGCGCCATTAGTAACATTGAATGTATCTATGGAGTCTCACTTATATCGTCAATAGCGATGTATACAACAAGGATGGATTAAAGTTAAGTATGCCAGAAGCTACGTACTTTTCTTTATAGCATTCATTACGTATCCTGTTTCAGACCTCACGCCCATCTGCGTGAGCGTAGTGGGTGCCTTTCGGCTTCCTCTCATTGTGTCTAGGCTGTCTTGTCTAGACACAACAGTTACTTCTGTAAAATAGCTGGGAGTATGCGTGCGGAACGATTTGAAGTGGAATGATCATATAAAATTAATTGTTGGTAAGGCGGGTGCCAGGTTGAGATTCATTAGGAGAGTCCTTAGAAAATGTAGTCCATCAACAAAGGAGGTGGCTTACAAAACACTCGTTCGACCTATACTTGAGTATTGCTCATCTGTGTGGGATCAGTACCAGATCGTGTTGACGGAGGAGATAGAGAAGATCCAAAGGAGAGCGGCGCGTTTCGTCACAGGGTTATTTGGTAACCGTGATAGCGTTACGGAGATGTTTAACAAACTCAAGTGGCAGACTCTGCAAGAGAGGCGCTCTGCATCGCGGTGTAGCTTGCTCGCCAGGTTTCGAGAGGGTGCGTTTCTGGATGAGGTATCGTATATATTGCTTCCCCCTACTTATACCTCCCGAGGAGATCACGATTGTAAAATTAGAGAGATTAGAGCGCGCACAGAGGCTTTCAGACAGTCGTTCTTCCCGCGAACCATACGCGACTGGAACAGGAAAGGGAGGTAATGACAGTGGCACGTAAAGTGCCCACCGCCACACACCGTTGAGTGGCTTGCGGAGTATAAATGTAGATGTAGATGTAGATGTATCATGCCACTGCGGGTGTGTTGCCGGATTAGGAAGTAATTGACTCAGTATTTCTGTTATTGTAAGGCCCTTGTGGGCGTTTGATGAAAGTCTGTGGGAAAACTGAGCATTGAGTGTCTTGATTTTTTTAAAAAAAATAAGAGTTTAAGTGTCATGATTATTTAAATTATGTTTTAGGGGCTCAGTGGTTTATTTATGTACTTAACGTGATTATGTGCGCCGCCTTTGGGCAGCTTGGCCGTACCTTGTCTATATGAGAACAGAATAACCAGTGGAGATGTATGCATTTTAATGTTTTTTTTTAAATTTATTGTTTGTTGAACTTATATTCAAGTCCTGTTGTGGGATTAGCCCGCAGTTGTGATGTAGTTACGGGGACAGAGCACCGCCACGGGTTTATTTCATTAATTAACTGTTTGTAACAGGGCCACCATTGTGTTGCACAGTGACGAGTGCTATTGACAACGGATTTCCGATTGATTCCTTATTTTGGGATTTCCGGAAGGCTTTTGACACTGTGCAACATAAGCGGCTTGTAGAGAAATTTCCTGTTTATGGAATATCGTCTCAGTTATGTGACTGGATTCGTGAGTTCCCGTCAGATAGGTCACAGTTCGTAGTAATTGACGGGAAGTCCTCGAGTAAAACAGAAGTGATTTCTGGCAATCTCCAAGGTAGTGTTATAGGCCCTTTGCTGTTCCTTATCCACATAAACGATTTGGGAGACAATCTGAGCAGCCGTCTTAGGAGAGAACCACTCCGTCTACAGGCCATGAGTGACCCATCGGGACCATCCGACTGCCGTGTCATTCTGAGGGGAGGACGCGGTTAGGAGGGGCGTGGTGTCAGCACACCGCTCTCCCGGTCGTTATGATGGTATTCTTGACCGAAGCCGCTACTATTCGGTCGAGTAGCTCCTCAATTAGCATCACGAGGCTGAGTGCACCCCGAAAAATGGCAACAGCGCCTGGATTGTCAGTATGGTGCGAAAATTGGCAAGTGACCGTGAATAATGAGAAGTAAGGGGTCGGAATTGCAATTACGAGAAACTTAAATTGGAAGGAACACATAGAAAACGTTCTGGGAACGCTAACCAAAGATCTACTAAAGAGACTGCCTACACTACGCATTCCGTCCTCTTTTAGAATACTGCTGAGCGGTCTGGGATCCTTACCAGATGGGATTGACGGAGCACATCGAAAAAGTTCAAAGAAGGGCAGCACATTTTGTATTTCCGCGAAATAAGGGAGAGAGAGTGTCACTGAAATGATACAGGATTTGGGATGGACATCATTAAAACAAAGGCGTTTTCGTTGCTGCGGAACCTTCACCCGAAATTCCCATCACCAACTTTCTCCTCAGAATGCGAAAATATTTTGTTGACACCGAACTACATAGGGAGAAACGATCACCATGATAAAACAGGCGAAATCAGAGCTCACACGGAAAGATATAGGTGTTCGTTCTTTCCGCGCGCTATACGAGATTGAAATAATAGAGAACTGTTAAGGTGGATCGATGAACCCTTTGGCAGACACTTAAATGTTATTTGTAGAGTATCCATGTAGATGTAGATGACTACTATTTGTAATTTGATGTATAATGAAAATGTCCTGATACATTTTAAATTTAATTAAAGAACCATAACTGTTTGTATTTCAGAAGAACTTTGGTAAATAGCATTTGGGTCATGAAAGAACTGTTATTAAATAAAAGTGTTGGTTTGGGAATGATAAATGACGCATCAAGTTGGGCCACCTTCCGGCGTGTTTTCCTTACATTAATCCCAGTCCTTGTCTTAGTTACTGGAACGTGAAGCGAGTTAATAGCGACAAGTTCATCGGTGGCTATTATTTTCCTTCCAAGTCGCACAGAGTGTCGACAGCAGCTGTTCCCGTGCAGAAAACTTGAGAGTGACGGGGAACTTACACTAGAGTAGCCGAGGTGTGCGACCCGCCGTCTTCTGACCCCGCGCGCTCCTCGTCCTCTGTCCTTACCGCCGGGCCCACCTCGGCCGCCGTAACAATATTACAGTTCGGCGTGCGAGAGCGGAAAAGAGAGGGCCGGGAAGCCGGAGCCAATTCCACAGCCGCCGACATCCGACCGGACGGCACAGCGGCGGCGGCGGCGGGCGCCGTAATTGGTTGCCGGCGGCGGGCGACTCGTCTCCAGTTCTCCGGACGCCCCCCTGCCGGAGACGTTTCTGGTCGCACTGTGTAACCGGCAGCAGGGGTTAAGGTGTCCGACGCCCCGAGTAGAAAAGGGCCGACCGCAGAGGCGGAGGGCCACCATTAGAGTACAGTGTCTACGAGCATCTGGCGCCAGTAACAAAGGCGGGAGCTCAGAGGAGAGACGTTTGTATTAATTGAGCCGTCTACCTTTGGAATTGTACGTCTGACACCACATGAAAGAAGTGAAGGACATCCTCAGATCGGAGAGAAAAAGCCAAGAGAAACTGATAGCACTGCTGGACTTACTAGGTTTAGTAGTAGTAATGTTATGCAGTACAAATAAAGCGTTGTTAACAACAATGGGATTATACTGAGGATGAAAGTTTCTCATGTTAATACTTACTCTCCTGTCTGTATGTGCCATATTTGTATATGATAAATGTATAAAACTTATTCTGATATCGTAACACGTAAATCTCAGTGCGGGGCAACAGAACTGTGTCAATACTGAATTTCGTACGGAAGTATGTGAAGCTCACGCTACACGATTCAACATCCAGACTACTCAGAACATCAAACAAATCGCCCGCGAGAAAGCAATCCGTTTTCAATGAAATCTACATACGCTATTAGGCTGCAAAACAAATAACTCACATCATAATCTTGTCCCTGAATACTGTTAATCTTTATCTTAGTCTTCTAAGCGATCACTGTATCAGAACTTCTTGTGTACATAGTTCCGTGTAGTCAGCGCATACACAAATTTCCCACTAGAGCGCGGCCCACTAAGCACAACAGCGCAGGCGCAGCGCTCGTCCGTCTCCGCACTACGAGATGGCGCTGCCTTAGAGACGGACCAAATTCTGCTTCCGCCAATCCGCGTATTAATATGTAACACAGCCAATGAGATTGCTGCTAACATAGAACCTTTCCTCCTCGCGGATCACACTCATGCAGTGATACATGAACGTGCGAGGTATTATAATGAGTGTACAGACCTCCGATTACTCAGTCTGCATTTTTCTGCACCAGTCTTTACCAGTCTGCATTTGTCTGTACCAGTCTATAGTCAAGTTTCAGTCTGCACCTAATAAGATTACCATATTCCTGTACATAGCCATGAAGATAAATGAATAGACACTTTGTCAAGTATCAGAGATATGTGAGAATAAGATTAATGTGCCAAGACCAAAGGAACGTCAGATTTTCAGTCGTATACAGCATCCAGAATCAAGTTACATAATGTCTATGCTTTTTATTATTTTAATAAATGTGTGTGAAAATTAATCAAGTTCTGTTTAAAGTTGGTCACCGTCAATCTGCTACTCTAAGCGTGCAAGTGGCATTTCTATCGGCTGACCTAACGGCAGAAGATAAACACGCCACGATAAGACCATGAGACATTTTGCTGACACTCGCCTACTTCGTTGGAGCGAGTCAAATAATCCGATGGTGTGTGCACCGAAGTTCTTACAGTACGCACACCACAGAACTGTTATTGTAATTACAGAGCAAATGAACATAAAATTTGACACATCTGACTCTCTGATAGAACTGCTTGAAAACTCGCAAAATAGCACTTTACTGAGACCTTCTACTGGTATTAAGGCTCTGAACTACTATATTTTCACAAATACGTTCCGACGAACACTGTACATTACAGTGGACATGAAGTTTGATGATAATTAAATTTGGTGGCCTACTTTTATGCACGGAAAGCTTGTCTGCTCTGCAACCTTTCGCCACAAACTATAACGATGTGACCGTCGAAAATTGAATTTCATTTAGCGTACTTGCGATGTCCAATGCAGGACTGTATCTCACCAGTTCTCACGAAAATGCTTAAGCAGACACAATTCGTGATGTGCAGTGCCAGTACACAAACACATTCATAATGGTAAAGAATGAAAAATGACGAACTAAAAAACTGGTAAATGAGAACAATGACTCCAAGTACAACAATGCTTCATTAAGCCATAACAATAATACGCCCTTTCATAAAGTTTTCACAAAAAGACAAGTCACCAAAAGATTTTTTAATAATTTTCATGTGTACAGTTACTTTTCTTGACACTTGTTTCAATTATAAGTCAAAAACCATATGTTGCAGTATAGTATTTCTACAGTGAACTTCAACCACACACATTGTTCCAGCATATATACAGGGTGGTCCATTGATCGCGACCCGGCCAAATATCTCACGAAATAAGCGTCAAACGAAAAAACTACAAAGAACGGAACTCGTCTAGCTTGAAGGGGGACACCAGATGGCGCTATGGTTGGCCCGCTAGATGGCGCTGCCATAGGCCAAACGGATATCAGCTGCGTTTTTTTAAATAGGAACCCCCATTTTCATTACATATTCGTGTAGTATGTAAAGAAATATGAATGTTTAAGTTGGACAAACGTATAAATACGTGGTATCAGGTAACAATCCGCCAGTGCGGACGGTATTTGCTTTGTGATACTTTACCCGTGTTAAAATGGACCGTTTACCAATTGAGGAAAAGGTCGATATTTTGTTGATGTATGTCTATTGTGACCAAACTGCCCAACGGGCGTGTGCTATGTATGCTGCTCGGTATCCTGGACGACATCATCCAAGTGTCTGGACCGTTCGCCGAATAGTTATGTTATTTAAGGAAACATGAAGTGTACAGCCACATCTGAAACAGCAACCGTGACTTGCAACAAATGATGATGTCCAAGTGGGTGTTTTAGCTGCTTTCGTGGCTAATCCGCACATCAGTAGCAAACAAATTGCGCAAGAATCGGGAATCTCAAAAACGGCGGTGTTGAGAATGCTACATCAACATCCATTGCCCCCATTACCATATTTCTATGCACCGGGAATTGCATGGCGACGACTTTGAACGTCATATACAGTTCTGCCACTGGGCACAAGAGAAATTACGAGACAATGACAGAATTTTTGCACATATTCTATTTAGCGACGAAGCATCATTCACCAACAGCGGTAACGTAACCCGGCATAATATGCACTACTGGGCAGTGGAAAATGCACGATGGCTGCGACAGCCGGCCGGTGTGGCCGAGCGATTCTAGGCGCTTCAGTCTGGAACCGTGCGACCGCTACGGTCGCAGGTTCGAATCTTGCCTCGGGCATGGATGTGTGTGATGTCCTTACGTTAGTTAGGTTTAAGTAGTTCTAAGTTCTAGGGACTGATGACCTCAGAAGTTAAGTCCCATAGTGCTCAGAGCCATTTGAACCATGGCTGCGACAAGTGGGACATCAGTGACCTTGGCGGGTTAATGCATGGCGCGGCATTATGGGAGGAAGGATAATTCGCCCCCATTTTATCGATGGCAATCTGCCTGGTGCAATGTATGCTGATTTCCCTTCGTAATGTTCTACCGATGTTGCTACAAGATGTTTCACTGCATGACACAATGGCGATGTACTTCCAACATGATGGATGTCCGGCACATAGCTCGCGTGCCGTTGAAGCGGTATTGAATAGCATGTTTCATGACAGGTGGATTGGTCGTCGCACGTTCCCCGTATCTGACGTCCCCAGATTTCTTTCTGTGGGGAACGTTGAAGTATAGTTACCATCGTGATCCACCGACAACCCCTGACAACATGCGTGAGCGCGTTGAGAATGCATGTGCGAACATTACGGAAGGCGAACTACTCACTGTTGAGAGGAATGTCGTTACACATATCGCCAAATGCATTGAGGTTGACGGACATTATTTAGAGCATTTATTGCATTAATGTGGTATTTGCAGGTAATCACACTGTAACAGCATGCATTCTCACAAATGATAAGTTAACAAAGGTGCATGTATCACATTGTAACAACCGAAATAAAATGTTCAAACGTACCTACGTTCTATATTTTAATTTAAAAAACCTACCTGTTACCGACTGTTCGTCTAAAATTATGAGCCATATGTTTGACACTACTACAGCGCCATTTATCACAAAGCGAAAAAAGTGGTCCAACTAAAACATTCATATTTCTTTACATTGTACTCGAATATGTAATAAAAATGGGGGTTCCTATTTTAAAAAAAGCGCAGTTGATATCCGTTTGACCTATGGCAGCGCCATCTAGCGAGCCAACCATAGCGCCATCTGGTCTCCCCCTCAAAATAGACAAGTTTCGTCTTTGTAGTTTTTTCGTTTGACGCTTATTTCGTGAGATATTTGGCCCGGTCAGGATCAATGGACGACGCTGCATATATATATATATATATATATATATATATATATATATATATATATATATATATATATATATATATATATGCAGGGTCGTCCATTGATCCTGACCGTATATATATATATATATATATATATATATATATATATATATATATATATATATATATATATATATACGGCTTCCATCTCTTTCAAACCGTGGACATAGCCATACCGATTAACACACACTTTCTGCTACTCTCTTAAAAAGAAGTTACCACTGTAACCAACATCTATGGTCTCAAGAACAGAGTCTCAAAGAATATCGTTGTATCGATACTAGAGAACTTGAGTACAATTCTCAAATTGACAACTTCCTTCATATTTTTAGTGAAAACTTCTTAAAAATTGTAATGGCAAATAAGACAGCCTCATTTCGAGGTAATGTGTTTACGTTTATAATGGGCGAAATGTGTACTGATAAACCCTTACCAAACCATTAACGTTTTTTATAAGTAGCGGTTACGTTCACTAAATCCGGAAGGGCTACCACAGCACGATGTTGTAGTTAGCAGATGGTTAAAAAGCGATAATTCCAAGATTAATGCACTTGTGATTTGTAAAATTTCTATGTTATGAGAAGTGACCGTTTCATTAGTTATACACCGAAGGAAAGAAAGGTCGTAGCCCCAAGAAGGAGTTGTGTGACAGAAACGAAAGTTGGAAGGCGTATTTCTACATCTGAAATACGATGTCTGTTCAGATTTCGAGCCAATATGAGGGGTGCTAGTAGCGCCACTGTAAGGATGGAATTAGGTTTACTTTAAATACACGTTGTAATGGTCGTGAGCGTTAGTTACCTTTCTGATTGAACGTGGTGAGTTGATGTTAGTCAAGATGCCATTAAGGCGACAAAGACGCCATTATCAGCACGTCACTGAGAGTCATAGAGGTCGTCTAATGGGGCTACAAGAGCTGTATGTTCATTTCGCGATGCTGCAGATACATTTCACATGAATGTACCCACCGTGTATGATTGTTAGCAACAGCAGTCACGTAAGCGAAGGGGTTCCACACGGCAACGTGGTGCTACAAAAGAGAAGGTCATAGTGTTCTGTGTAATGCTCTGCCATATCGTACTGCATCTGCAGCACCAGATGAAAGCTGGTTCTGTCTCGGTGCCAGTACTGCCCATGTGTTGGTTAGAATGAGGTCCGTTGAGGGCTTGCAGCCAAAGTATCTGTGTGCTAGACACACTGTACCTACACTTGGAGTTCTGGGGTGCGCACTTGTATGAGAGAAGGAACACTTTCGTTGTATCTGTACATCAGTCCGGTGATTCGACCTGTTGTGCTACCGTTTATGAACTGCATCCAAGGCGGTGTTTCCAAACAGGATAACACTCGCCCACACACAGCTGTTGTAACCAGCATTTAAGCGCGCCTGTACTGATCGACTAAGTGAGGCAGGCATGGAGCTCCCTCCCACGAACTGACATCCGGCATTTGTACAACACAATGCATCCACGATTGCATGTTTGCATTCACCATTCTGGCAGTTACCTGTTATTAATGTACCTGCATTTCACTTTTGCAATGGCTGACCTGGCGCTTACATTAAAGAATGATGTTGCAGTGTTAGTCACTTAAATATGTAACCGAGGCAAAGGTATTATCGAAAATTCATTACTCTACATTATTTCTAGTGTTGCTATTTTTTGCGACTGTGTATTTTTGTGTTTGCCGCACAGGGAACGTCCCTGGGTGCCTGAACAAATGGGTGATATGCAACTCTTCAGTTACTAGAGGATGTATCTGGAGGAGATGACGTCACTGAGGCGAGTGGGAGTCTGTTGGTTGTGGTCGGGGATAGAGTAGTTCTGATGGCAGACATAATGGATAGAGAATGATTTTTTGAGATGATCTCGGATATAGCTGTTCGTTTGGAATAAGGTAATGTGGGCGAGGTCGTTTATTTGCTATGAGCATTAATCGTAATCATAACACCTACGCCACCTGATTTAGTATCAGCATTCATTCTGCAGATTGTTATGATAATGTAAAGAAGAAATTCCGATGAACAGTATACATCTGGGAATTAATTTCAGAGGTATCAATAATGTGTTCAGAGTTCTGATAATTATTCTTCATCCATGCTTTTCAGTCATATGTATTTCAAAAGAAAAGTAGAAAAGGAAAATTTCATGGAATTTAAATACTAACTGTTCTTCAGTTTCTATGGGAATCTGTTTCAGTGCCTGAAGAAGATTAAAGTTCTCATTTAATGTAACTCAATTCAGTGAGGTTAAATGTCGCTAAAAAAAACTTTTCATTTATTTTTCATTAAATCGTTGAGCTTTCCTCCCACTGTTCGAAAGTAAAACATTACGTAACTTTGTTGACATACCTCTCATTATTCCATGATCAGCTAGCTACATTATTGGTGATACATAAATCCTCAATCCACACGGCATGCACCTAAAGTAAATCTTACGGCTATCAGCCACTCATCATTTTAAATCAGTGATCGAAGCATAGCACAATTTTCCACAGTGCAGTCATGGAACAACTGTAGGGCCAAGACGAACTTTGTATGAACTAATTAGGGAGGGGTAATGATCTGCATAATTTTCATATAACCGAGCAGATGCATTTTCTAACACCATTCACATTTAATTCACGACAGCTGACAATTGTAGTTTTTGATTGTTGATGAGAAAGACTGGCCCGGAAGACCCAGAAGAATGTGCCGCTGCCACCGTGGCCGAAACGACGGTTTTTACTCCGGCAGGAGTATTTTTATACATTATGACGCGGTACCGCATCCAGAAAACTTTTATGATGTCGACTGACTCTGGCCGCGGCAGCCTACGCAATTATACTGTCAGTATGAGTTAATTTGTTATTTAGTAGAACGTTCAGATGTAGCAATGCAGATTTAATAGAATTGTACTCTCTTATAGTTTTCATTATTTTTATTTACAGTGCATCACTGAGGAAATTGAAAGGTCTCTGTTGGATTCCTTTCATGTTAATTTCTTAAATCTGTTGTCATTTACGGCATAAATTCCTCTTCTAATTTTACTGAGGCGTTTATGACTATCTAGGAGGAGACTAAGTACTGGAACGTGTTACTTTTACACATAAACAAGAACGATCTGTCACACTACTACACTTTAAAACACATTTTATACGTAATTCAAGTCACACAGTCTCATACGGAACCTACATCCGCTTTCTTTTATATACTGTATATGATAAGACACTGTCATCCCCCTTCCCTTCTGTGTGAGAGGATGAATGAGCAAATGTATTTCTAGTTGCATGCTGGATGGTAGCAGACAAGCCTGTCTGCTAGACAACAGTATGACCAAAGTCGGAACAGGTAGCTATGCTTTCCAAAAGCAAAGAGGTTTTTATCCTTAGTATGGTCCTGTCCATCCCTTGTCATGTTGGTATAGGAAGCTGCTTCTCTGGCCACTTCAGTTTGTATTTGTGAGGCACCCTCAGAAAGGGACCAGGGCAGTCGGTCCGTGGCGAGCGTCTGAAGTGGTAAGATCTCGGGCTAAGCGCGTGTCTGCTAAGTCCGTAGGACAATGGATTTCTTAAGTTCAGCCTAACTGAAAATTTATTCACCTTTATTTCAGGTTTAGCTCTAAAATATCTAATGTTATCTTAAATTGCAGCGCAGTGTAATTCGAGTGTGAAGTTCAGAATATATTCCGGTAGTTGTTTTGTCACTACTTTGTAAGTAAAGTGGAACCACGTGTTGATCAGTAACTCTAACTAGCATCATCAATCTTCAATGCGAATGTGAGATTATAACGTCTCGTCTTAACAATTTTTTTCAATATAGCAACTTTTCTTTATGTTCAACCCACGTGGGGTGTACTTTGTGAGACCAGTATCACGTGCTTATACAATTGTTTAACAGTACAATTGTTTAATAGTAAGACGATAGTAACCAGTTCGAGGTTTTTCTTTTGTAAATTGAGTTTCGATGTAGTTTATTTTAATCTTAAAAATTATTGTGGAGTTACACTCTTTGTGTAAACCAAGTTGACCACATGAAGCATGTGGTGTAATCATCAATGTAGCCCTCAGCTATTCTTTTCGGGAAGATTTCACAGAGAATTAGTATGAATTTAGTATGCCAGTGTGTGTGAATTACATGACAGACAGAATTGTGCTACGAACGTAACTTCTTTGGGTGAAAATTGAATCGGTTGGTTGTGGATAATTTCCTCTTGGATATGTTTCAACGTCCTTTGTGTGTTATTTTATGAATGCAGTGTTGTATGCAGTCTCCCAATCTTGGCTCCATATTTGTTGTGTTCCGTAAGATTACAATTTCACATTTTCACAACCCTAAATAAGGCACCAGCTTAGTTACGACTCAAGTTTAATATGCTGAAATTGCAATGATCAATGTTAAAATAAATTTCCAAATATAAACTGATTTATTTCTTTTTATTTAAATTCTCTTTTGTATATGTGTATATCACCAGTTTTCATATGACTATTAAAAGATTATAAGTAATGTTATTCTGGTTGGGAATTTGGTAAGCTAGACTGGATACCTGGTGAAACAGTTGCGCAGTAATGCAAGGTTAACTTCCTTAGACAGCTCACAGCTTTTAACCCAATTTTATTGTCTAGCAGCACCGCTTCCATAGCAAATTAAAGCAAAAACGTTACACATGGCGACCCTGTTCTGTGATTCCGCTAGTCTCTGGAATCTCTGAAACGTTAGATTGCGAGCGTTGTATAATCTTAATTTTTTCCCTGCAGCGCTTAAACAACTTCTGCGTTGTTTCTGAGCAGACTTTCAAAAGATTCCCGGCGTTCTTTAGCGGCGTTGTGTTGTTTGTCTTGTTTTGTTTTCTATATTTGTGTGTTTTATTTGTATGTGTTTTTCTTCTCGCTTGTAAATCGCACTGATTTCGATCAAAGATATAAATTTGTTTTGCGTATGAAAAAGTGCGTACTAGGTTGGGTACCTTTCGTGTGACTGTCGTAATTTTTGGGGGATACATTTATTCTGATTAGTGTGTTGCGTACCGGGTATAAATTGAACTAATGTAGACACGTAACCTAGCTAAAAGTAGGTGGTCCAATAACTTAAGCATCATGGACCAAGGGGATAATTTAATTTCGAATATTAACGCGTCGGGCGGTCCCGAAAATGCATTGGGGAATACTTCAGAGGAAATGCAAAACTGGACGAACGGGCTCACATCAGAGCCAGAAATTAATTTGCCTCCAACTAACCAAATTGATTTCGCAGATCTCATGAAACCCTTATTGCAACAAAATAGAGAAAACGCAGAGAATTCTGAAAAATCGATCCGAGAGCTAGGCGATCAAATGAAGCAAAAATCTGAAAAATCGTTTGGAGAACAAAAAGAATCATCTGAAAAATCGATCCGTGAGCTAGGCGAACAAATAACGCAGAAATCTGAAAAATCGATCCGCGAGCTAGGCGAACAAATGACAGAGAAATCTGAAAAGTCGTTCCTTGAGCTAGGCGAACAAATGACGCAAAAATCATGTAATGTTGTTGTATTTTTAATTTGTTGTATTAGCGGTGCTGATAGACAATAAAAGAGGTTTAAATCTGTGAGCTGTCTGGGGAAGTTAACCTTGCATTACTGAGCAACTGTATATATATATATATATATATATATATATATATATATATAAAGAGAATTTAAATAAAAAGAAATAAATCAGTTTATATATGGAAATTTATTTTAACATTGATCATTGCAATTTCAGCATATTAAACTTGAGTCATAACTAAACTGGTGCCTTATTTAGGTCTGTGAAAATGTGAGTTTGTAATCTTATGGAACACATCAGGTAGGGAGCCAAGATGGGGAGACTACATACAACACTGCATTCATAAAATAACACACGAAGAACGTTGTAACATATCCAAGAGGAAATTAACCACAACCAACCGATTCAATTTTCACCCAAAGAAGTTATGTTCGTAGCGCAATCCTGTCCGTCATGTAATTCACACACACTGGTATACTAAATTCATACTAACTCTCTGTGAAATCTTCCCAAAAAGAATAGCTGAGGGCTACATTGATGATCACACCACATGCTTCACGTGGTCAACTTGGTTTACTTAAAGAGTGTAACTCCACAATAATTTTGGACAAGACATTATAATCTCATGCACATTCGCGTTTAAGATTGATGAATTTAGTTAGAGTTGTGTATCGACACGTGGTTCCGCTTTACTCACAAAGTAGTGACAAAGCAACTACCGGAATATATTCTGAACTTCACACTCGAATTACACTGCGTTACAATTTAAGATAACATTAGATATTTTAGAGCTAAACCTGAAATAAAGGTGATTAAATTTTCAGTTAGGCTGAACTTAAGAAATCCATTGTCCTACGGACTCAGCAGACACGCGCATAGCCGGAGATCTTTCCACTTCAGACGCTCGCCGTGGACAGACTGACCTGGTCCCTTCCTGAGGGGTGCCTCACAAATACAAATGGAAGTGACCAGAGAGGCAGCTTCCTATACCAACATGACAAGGGACGGACAGGGCCATACTAAGGATAGAAACCTCTTAGCTTTTAGAAAGCGTAGCTACCTGTTCCGACGTTGGTCCTACTGTTCTCTAGCAGAGAGGCGTGTCTGCTACCATCCAGCATGCAACTAGAAATACATTTGCTCATATATTCTATCACACAGAAGGGAAGGGGGATGACAGTATCTTATCATATACAGTATATAAAAGAAAGCGGATGTAGGTTCTGTATGAGACTGTGTGACATGAATTACATATAAACTGCGTTTTAAAGTGTAGTAGTGTGACGGATCGTTCTTGTTTATGTGTAAAAGTAAGACGTTCCACTACTCAGTCTCTTCCCAGATAGTCAGAAACACCACAGTAAATTTAGAAGAGGAATTTATGCTGTAAATGACAACAGACTTAAGAAATTAACATGAAAGGAATCCAACAGAGACCTTTCAATCAGAAGAATCGATCCGCGAGCTAGGCCAACAAATAGACGAAAAACTAATCCAGCAGACAATTAAAGTCGACAAGTCGATGCAGAGAGTGTCCGATGATATCTCACAAAGAATAAACAAACTAGCAAGTGAAATAAAAAGTGATATTATGAAAGAATTAGGCCGTACATTTGAACAAATCGATGACCGTCTGCAAGCCTTAGAACAGGGCAAGCGGAGTCGCGATGCGGAATTTAAAGAGAGCAAAGAACAGCTACTTAGGAATTTCCAAGAACTGAGAGAAGAATGCCAAAGAGAACACCAGCAGGTACTCTCGAGGGTCCAAGAGGCGGAAACACATTGTCCCACGTCTGTTAGCAACACAGTAGCGGACAACAGTCAAGCGATTCACGCATTGGAACAGCAAGTAGAACGATTGAGCCAGACTGGGGCGGAGGACAACAGACTAATGCATGATAAGATTGCGGGATTAGCGGACATCGTAGGCACGATGAAGGTGACGGAAAGCGAGAACAATACTACACCGGTAGCGGCCGCAGAGACTGAAGAAGTGCGTTCGCTTCTTAGATTTCAGAAGGGACAGTTCGAAGTGAACAGGCGGCACAAAGCTGTAACAGGCGAATTACAAGAACGCGTGGCGCAGCTGGAAAATCAAATGGTGTGTGATTACGAACTCGCCAATAGCACTAAAAATAGCTATACGAACAGTGCAGAGAGGGACTCTGGCCACGAGGGAGATTTTGACGACAGGGAAGAATGTATTTTGAGGGGCAGACATGAGAAAAATAGAAACATGCAAGGGCCTTGCCAGGAGGAAATGCGGGGATTTGATTTCAAACATTTCCTTACGGTGAGAAAGTTTGAGATGTTTCGAAATTCGCAAAAAGGAATACATCCACGAGCATGGCTCGAGCAGTTTGAGTTCTGTCTTCCCCCCGACTGGGCAAGTTCACATAAGAGAGACTATATGTGTGGCTATTTGGAAGGCGAACCGGCGATTCGCATGAGGTCAACAGCGCGTCACTGCAACTCCACTCTGGACTTTCGACAAGCCTTTCTCTCCACCTATTGGTCGGAAGCGGCACAAGATAGGGTCAAGCATGGCATAATTACGCTGCCAAATTTGAACCAGTCTGGTTTCGGCAGCCCAACACGCCTATTCGACCACATGCTGCAGGCGAATCAATTTCTATACGATCCATACGGACCTGCGTAACTAATTAGAATATGCATCATCAAGTTGCCGATGCACTTGCGCCACGTTATTCTTGCGGGACGATGCAAAGAGAGCGTGGAAACGTTTAAGACACTTCTCCAAGAGTTGGAATATAATATAGCAGAATGCCCGCCTAATCAGGCACAAAGTTATTACGGGGCACAGCAGCGCGATCGCAGTCGTAGCCGTAGCACTAATCAACGGCGTGACTGGTCGTCGCGACGCGAACGGAACAATATTCGGGACCGGCCACATAGAAACTGGCGTAACAGTCGCGAACACAGGGGGAACAATGGAAATGATCGAGGACGTGGATAGGATCGTGAACGCTACAGGTATGGCAACCAGAATCGATACTACGATGAATACGGTGGGAATAGGACTGCAGGCGGAGCACCTCATGATGTTGAAATTCGGCCGGCTAACGCTAGACATAATCCAGCAAATGGAAATGAACAAAACCGGCAATGACAAACGATCAGCGCAGAAGGCGCCCAATCGGAACAATTGAGCGACATGGCAAATGAGTAGAAAGGACAGTGAGAAGTAGAGAGGACGATGAGGAGAAAGAATTGATTAGTTTAAATTTGTGACGTATGCATTTTGAATAATATTTTGGTAAAAATAATGATAAAGATGTTTCTATGTGATTGATTGAAGTGATGTTTTCGGTTTTTTTTTTTCTTGTGCAATTAGGATTTAGGTTGGTTCAAATGTGAAGATAAAAGGTTTCTTTGTGAACGAGTGAAATGCTGTTTATGTTTTTTTTGTGTAAATTGGAAAGAGCCGCTCCTGAGAGAAGCAAGATCTGTGTTGAATTAATGCAAAACTCAGGGGAATATCCGATCTGTGGGTATTATGGGTCTGGCAAACCCAGGTCCCCAGCTGTTAGTAGCCTTGTTTCCGATTTTCTGCTTTCAGTGCTACTATCTATCTATTGCTAGCTATATCTGTCAGTATAAATGAGGATCTCTTACTATAGTATGCGTGATGAATGAATATTTTAAGATAGGAGAACTCTGAGAAAGGAATGAGTAAGTTTAGAACCTTGAAAACAGGATGCAATAATACGATTGTTTAACCATTGGCTTCCCAAGATGCGATGCTATGTTAATATTGATGATATATCTTTTTTATTCTTTATAGCTGAGTATGTAAAGTGCTGTCTGTGGACTTCGTAAGTATATTGATTCCCTTGAAGGTGAAAGAAGAATTGGTGTTTGCATAATTTACGTGGCCCTGAAATATTATTGTGGTAGTCAAATACGAGCAGTTTTTCAGCAAATGGAGAATGGAACAGAAATATGGATCCTTTCTGTAGTCTTGATTGATGTTGAGCCAAAACCTGGAAAATTATTCTGCGTTAATTTTCGTCCTAGAAAAGCGACGTTTATGTGTTTTGCTGATGCTGTGAGCATTACACCTTACTGTTTTCGCTGGTGCGGGATGCACTGCAGCCTATATTATTTGTACTGTGGAAATTTCCCTCTTGAAGGTAGAGGAAGCTTAAATAATTTTGATTATGGGACCGAAGGAAAGCTTGGTTTAAGGTAATAAGGATGGAGCAAAACATTTGTCATTTAAACTACAGGAGGATTCAGGTCTTTTGTGTCTGTTGTAAGTTCAATATGTTAAGATGAAACTGTTTTACAGAATAGAGGAGACCACAATTTTGCCATTCATGAGAAATGAATCCAGAATAACCACCACAGGCGAAATAACTGATTTGGAAGCGAAAGGTAACTTAAAGAAGGAACGAAATGGATAAGAAAATGTAGTATAACCTGTATAAGGAAAATATTTTTACCCTGCTCAGAGTCATCTATGTGATTAATTCTTGTGATAACGTAATTTTAGATGAAATTGTCTTACTGTTTTATGTATAAACACATGAGTATGATAAATGTATAATTGCGAGTCTCTTATCAGGTGTGTCAACTGGTATAAATGTTTTGGCGTGTAAATAACCATTGTTTGCTGTGTATGTTTAAGGAAAGTTTTCCATATTTATCATGTGACAAGACATATGCCGTGAGCGTCAGGAAGAGGACGAATTAGAACAATGTTGTAGTGGTATAAACACTGTGTTGAAGTAGCATTGAAGTAGCTTGTTGGATTAACTAGTAGTGGAATGAAGTAGAATTTTGAGTAATACATGTTTATGGGTAGTTAGTATGTAGTATAGACAACAAGTGTGCATGTGTGTGTGTGTAAATAAAATGTGAACCCTATGCTGTCCTGACCTATACGCCCACACTGCATAGTCCTATTCATTTTAGTAAATTAATAAGTAGCATTTGATTTCTTAAAACGCAAGCGAACCACATTAGTGATGTGGATTTAGGTATTATATTGTCAGTTCATTTAATTTTTATTCTTTACTGTCAAGTCATTTCACTTTTATTTTTTATATTGTCAAGTCATTTAACTTTTATTTTTATATTTTCAATTCATCTAACTTCTTTATTAAATAAAAATTAGGTCTCACTTTTGTTCTTAAAAATTCTGAAAGACAATACTAAGTGGTATTATGTATGACATTTTGTAATCACATAACTATGATGAACAATTTCTGTGAATGCAGTTGAGAACATGAAAGCAAACCAGCTAAACTCTTATGAGACAGTGGGAGCAGCGAGGAGGAGGGCTAGTTGTAAACTGGCGGGTTTCCCAGCAGGACAGACTGTTAACCGGGCCACTTCGGGAGCGCGGTCGACAACAAAAGAAGGGCACGCGACAAACACTTTCCCTTGCACCTGGAGCTAATGGGCGGCCGCACCAGTGCGACCCTTCGTGGAGGCGATGACCTGAGACGGGCGAGTGGTCCACCGCGCGGAAATTCATCTGCTGGCAACACACCACACGCACGCGACCGTAACGAGATGGCGCGGTGAAATGACGGAAGACAGGGGATAAAGGTGCGTGGAGCCTTTTGACACGTACTGTCCAGAGATATTGTCTGACTTCAATGAAGCCTATCAACATTTCCTGACGGATGCCCACTGTCAAGCGACAGTAAATCATGGTTTGATGTTCTCTGGTCGCTAAGGGTGGCACAAATAAGAGCCATTAAGTGTTATCCTTGCCCAGGAATATCAAACCGGCGAGCCAATTGAGGATAACTCAAGAATGTAACAACACAAGGGGCGTGGAGCCTTTTGACACATACTGTCCAGAGAAACTGGCAGACTTCAACGCGCCTATCAACATTTCCTGGCGGATGCCCACTGTCAAGCGACAGTAAATCATATTTCGATGTTCTCTGGTAGCTAAGGGTGGCACAAAGAAGAGCCATTAAGTGTCATCCTTGCCCAGGAATATCAACCTGGTGTGTCAAACGAGGATACCGCACGAATTTGACAACACAAACATGGAACCAAAAGGAGATGTACGTGACACGGGCCACCAAGAGAAACTTCATGAGAGGGCAGAGACGGCGGGATTGGACGCAACAGATGGACAAAAATCCCTACTGTGAGCTGCGGCGTCGAACCCCCCTCCCCTTATATTGTGCCACGGAACAGTGGAAGTACTGAGTGTGTCAGTGTACAGTGATTATACGGTTCTTAGTTCAATGCATATACGTGTGTCTCTGTCAGAGAAACTTTGACTCGTGTGTTTTGCAGGGGTTCAATTTATTGATTTATTGGTGTTTATTAGACTGACTCTTGTATTTTACAGGTGTTCTATTTATTGTTTTTTTTAGACTTTGACTCTCGTATTTTGCAGGTGTTTTATTTATTGATGGATTTTTTGTTTTTTTATTTAGATGTTGACTATTGTACTTTCAGAGCTGTTTTATTGATCAATGTTTGTTCTTGTGTGATGTATTAGATTTGTGATATTTTGTTTCGTAAATTCATTCTTGTGGCATTGCTTCTTTTATCAGTCAGATAGCTATTCGTTCTATAGGACTGTGATCGATTAGCCTTTGCATGGGGCATATTTATAGTGAGGAACCCCATAACAGTATCAATCACATAATTAATTGTAGTATCAGTATAATGACACAGTGCTCATTGTTTGCTAACTAACTGAAATATAGTAGAGTGATTAAATTAGTGCCACAAAATTATTTCAATTCTACAAATTATTAGTTTTATAAGATATAGAATTTTCTTGCGATAACCACTTTGTAAAACATGTTTTTTCTATCTTTTTTTTGCTTTACGGATTGTGCATTGTAATGTTCTGCTTTATAATACTGATGTTATTTTCCTGTTTTTCTAATTGCTGTGGCACCTTTCCTATTTTCATAAATTTTTCTTGTTAATAAACAGTCGTAAATTTTCCTGTGATCAGTTGGCTCTTGCAATGAGCAAATACTGGTGAACTCCATAAAGGTAACAATCAGAAATTGTTTTCATATTAATGACACAGGAACCATTGTTTTTACTTGCTGACCGAATTAGGTCTACACTATCTTTTAAATAGGTGTCACAGATTGTTTTTTTTTTTCTCTTTAAAATTCGGAGATTCTAAAGATGTGTTGAAATTATTGTGTTTTAGCAAGTAGCTGGTGACCTTTTGCCTTTTCTTTACATTTTTGATTTAAGTTGGGTCTGAGAAGCCTGGTTGGGAATGTCCTAGCATGGCCAGAAAGTTCCCTGCACAGTCTTTTTCGTCTATTTGTTAGCCTAGCTCGCGGATAGATTTTTCTGATTGAAAGGTCTCTGTTGGATTCCTTTCATGTTAATCTCCTAAATCTGTTGTCATTTACGGCATAAATTCCTCTTCTAAATTTACTGTGGTGTTTCTGACTATCTGGGAGGAGACTGAGCAGTGAAACGTGTTACTTTTACACATAAACAAGAACGATCTGTAACACTACTACACTTCAAAACACAGTTTATATTTAATTCATGTCACACAGTCTCATATGGAACCTACATCCGCTTTCTTTTATATACTGTATATGATAAGATACTGTCATCCCCTTCCCTTCTGTGTGACAGGATGAATGAGCAAATGTACTTCTAGTTCCATGCTGAATGGTAGCAGACAAGCCTGTCCGCTAGAGAACAGTAGGACCAACGTCGGAACAGGTAGCTACACTTTCTAAAAGCAAAGAGGTTTCTATCCTTAGTATGGTCCTGTCTGTCCCTTGTCATGTTGGTATAGGAAGCTGCCTCTCTGGTCACTTCCGTTTTGTGTAGGGAGGCACTCTTCGTAGGAGCCCAGGTCAGTCTGTCCGCGGCGAGCGTCTGAAGTGGTAAGATCTCCGGCTAAGCGCGTGTCTGCTAAGTCTGTAGGACAATGGATTTCTTAAGTTCAGCCTAACTGAAAATTTAATCACCTTTATTTCAGGTTTAGCTCTAAAATATCTAATGTTATCTTAAATTGCAACGCAGTGTAATTCGAGTGTGAAGTTCAGAATATATTCCGGTAGTTGATTTGTCACTACTTTGTGAGTAAAGTGGAACCATGTTTTGATCAGTAACTCTAACTAGCATCATCAATCTTCAATGCGAATTTGCGTGAGATTATAACGTCTCATCTTGACAATATTTTTCAATATAGCAACTTTTCTTTATGTTCAACCCACGTGGGGTGTATTTTGTGAGACCAGTACTACGTGCTTATACAATTGTTTGACCCATCAGGTTAATAGTAAGACGATAGTAACCAGTTCGAGGTTTTTATTTTGTAAATTGAGTTTCGATGTAGTTTATTTTAATTACCAAAATTATTGCGGAGCTACACTCTTTGTGTAAACCAAGTTGACCACGTGAAACATGTGGTGTAATCATCAAAGTAGCCCTCAGCTATTCTTTTCGGGAAGATTTCACAGAGAGTTAGTATGAATTTAGTATACCAGTGTGTGTGAATTACATGACGGACAGGATTGTGTTACGAACGTAACTTCTTTGGGTGAAAATTGAATCGGTTGGTTGTGGTTAATTATCTCTTGCATATGTTTCAACGTCCTTTGTGTGTTATTTTATGAATGCAGTGTTGTATGCAGTCTCCCAATCTTGGCTCCATATTTGATGTGTTCCGTAAGATTACAATCTCACATTTTCACAATCCTAAATAAGGCACCAGCTTAGTTACGACTCAAGTTTAATATGCTGAAATTGCAATGATCAATGATAAAATAAATTTCCAAATATAAACTGATTTATTTCTTTTTATTTAAATTCTCTTTTATATATATATATATATATATATCACCGGTCGTCGTATGACTATTAAAAGATTATAAGTAATGTTAGTCTGGTTGGGAATTTGGTAAGCTAGACTGGATACCTGGTGAAACAGTTGCGTAGTAATGCAAGGTTAACTTCTTCAGACAGCTCACAGCTTTTAACCCGATTTTGCTGTCTAGCAGCACCGCTTGCATAGCAAATTAAAGCAAAAACGTTGCAAAATGGCCAGCTACAGTAGGGCGAATCACTTTTCACTTTTGATTCTGTTGTGCCACTCTTTGTTTTCCTCGTATGAATTTGCGTGTTTATTTGTTTCGTTTTCAAGACTGATGGGTGAAGGGAGAAAGCTGTTCACATATTATTTCTTAATCTCTGCTTACACGTTATGGCTGAGGAAACAGCTGGAATGTTTGCCTAGTGTTATGGCAGTCTGGTCATACAACTTTCTTTCCTATAATGTATTATTAATCATGTCTAGTGTCGTGGAGTCTCCTTCTCCTTCATCTTCTTTTATATTTTATTTATTTATTTATTTTTATGCTAGATTAACCAAAGTTCTCGAAGGTGTTCTTGATGTAATGAGGAGCTTGTTTATTTCTTCTCGTCGAATATATTTGATATAGCTTCTACAATGATGTGAGGTTGGCGTGGGGGGGGGGGGGGGTTATATGTATGAGCGTTGGAACTTCAATAGTTGCAAGTATATATCCACAACATGTACAAAGTAGAGACATGTTTCAGGCTTTTACTGTCCTTCAACGTAGTCACCATCATCGTATACAGCCTGTTGCCAGCGAAATGGAAATCGTCGAATAATCTTAGCAGCGCCAGTTGGGCTCATATTTTGAGTGGAGCGGTCTATTTCCTGACGAATCCTGCAACAGTTCTGAAGCGAATGCCATTAAGTGCTTCTTTCGTCTTAGGAATCCCGTAGAAGTCACAAGAACTTACGTCCGCTGAGTGTGGTGGGTGGTACAGCTCTTCCAAGCCCCATCGATAGAACAAATCAGTCGCTATTTACTGTGTATGCGCCCGAGAATTGCCCTGCGAAATGATGGGCATGTCCTGTAGCAAGTGTCGCCGCTTCTCTCTCTTAGCTGCTCGAGGGCTGTATTCCCAAAACGAACAGCTTAGCCATAGAAGCGGCGACGGTTTCTGCAGGACCCACCCAACATTTAGAGGGGCCATGTTCGGGCACACATGGAACAAATTGCAACCGATTTGTAAGATCAAGGTCCTATACCACCCACCACATATTCGGACAAGCCCTTGTGACCTCAAGTTGACTCCTAATACGATGTTAGTTTGACTGGGTGACATTATTCCATGTTCAAATACTGGACAAGCGAAAGTTTGTGTGTTGACATTGACACTGGTGGATCCGTACCACGCATTCTAATATTTAACAACTTTTATTAGAATCAATCTATTGTGTCCTTTTCTTATTTTTTGTGTTGCATTTATTTGACAATTTAACAGTCCATATAAGGGAATTCCAAATTATTGTAGTGTGCTTTTGGAATGATATATTGCCCCTAGAATCGAATTTTTAGTTTTTGTGGTTTCTCTGCTTGCAGATTAGTGATGTGTGAGTGTCGGACAACATCAGGTAGCTTTTTGTGGGGTTAGGAATTATCCTCCTCTTGCTTAGCGAAGATTCCAGTCTGTTTATACACAGTGATTCAAAAAGAAGGAACAGATTTAAGTTGTTTATTAGGAAAAACTATGAAAGGTGTAAAACACATTGCACATGTCACTGGATAGATGAAGGATCAAAGTTTTATGTTCGCATAGACACTGTGCCATACACAAAACATGATCACCATGTGTTGCTCGAGAAACATCGAAACGCTGTTTCATTTCACACAAAGATCTACAAGTCCCTGTTTACTGAATCAACAGCTTCAAAAGTTCGATTTCTCAGCTCTTGAAGGGTAGATGCCGTGTTCGCACAGACACTGTACCATAAACGCAACATGAGCACCACACGTTGCTGGAAAAACATTGAAAGCTGTTTCATTTCACTCCACACACTGTGTTCATTGACTCAACTGTTTAAAAAATTCGACTTCTCAGCTCTTGCGGGGGCAGCTGTATTTTATGTTCCCCCACAGAAGAAAATCGCAAGGTGCGACGTCTAGTGGCCTAGAAGGCCAAAAGCAATGACCGATATCTTGTCCATTTTGTCCAATACTACGTTGTGGGAATGTGTTATTAAAACAACACTGCACGTCAAGGTGAAAGTGAGGCGTGGTGCCGTCATGCACAAAAATGAAATTACTCGAAACTTCGTGAAGTTGAGGAAACGACCAGTTCTGCAGCATGTCCAGGTATGACATTCCTGTCACAGTTTCCTCCGCAAAAAAGACATGTCCATAAACATCGCTAACAGAAACGGCACGAATTACAGTTTCGGTGAGTCTCTTTCATGTAAGACGACGACCCCAGGGTTTTGTGACGCCCAGATTTTTATATGATGTCGGTTTATTTTATCTGATAGATGAAACATAGATTGATCCGAGAGAATGAGTCGATCGGTAAACAGTCCTATGCATATCCTGCAGAACTTAAATTCAAAATCCTTGCCTCCATTTATGATCGCCGGAACGCAATTACTGTAGTAACTGTAACTTGTAAGGTTCTATATGCAGGCGTTGTTTCAGAACACATCACTCCGTTGCTATTGGAAGTTACAGTTCCTGGATTACCCTTCTTGTGGACTCCCAAGGGCTCCGTGCAAACGCATCCCGGATACGCTCGGCATCATACGTGCGTGAGCGACCAGTGTACTTCCCTTTGCATATCCAAGCAACTCCCAAGAGTTCTGAATGCCAGTCATATACCTGTTTGCGCAGAGGCGGTTTTTTGCTAAATCGACGGCGGAACACACGTTGCACTTGAACAATGGATTGACTTCGCGCAAATTCCAATACAGAAAAGTGATTTCTCTTGTGATGTAGCCGTCATGTTGCTACAAACAGACAAAACTGGAGCTGTGTCAGAGCTTTGAACCTTTCTCTATCCAGTGACATGCGCAATGTGTTTCTGTCTTTTATAGTTTTGTAGTTCTGTCACCAAAATATCAAATGTTTCATCTTTGATGCTATGTATATACTGTTATTACATGTTGCAAATTGATGAAGCTAAAATAGTTTTCTAGGTTCCAACTTTAAACAGTTGCTCTGCCACACAGAAGATTACAAGTCTTCCAACTCAGTGAGGACATTTTCATTAACTATTAAAACAAATATACATTGACTAACTGTTAAAGTCAGATGTTTTGCAACTTATTAGTATTTATTTCGCCACGAACTGCCTTTCGGCTTCATAGGCCACAGTCAGATGATAACCTGGTGTCGAGGTCACGGATTAAACAGCGTGCGATTTAAACACACGTAATTCATACAGGTACAGAATAAGCATGAAAAGATTAGATTTGGAAAAAAAGGGGGTCAAATGGCTCTAAGCACTATGGGACTTAACTACTTAGGTCAACAGTTTCCTAGAACCTAGAACTACTTAAAGCTAACTAACCTAAAGACATCACACACATCCAAGCCCGAGGCAGGATTCGAACC
This sequence comes from Schistocerca serialis cubense, assembly GCF_023864345.2. Classification (NCBI taxonomy): domain Eukaryota; kingdom Metazoa; phylum Arthropoda; class Insecta; order Orthoptera; family Acrididae; genus Schistocerca; species Schistocerca serialis. Next base: position 167,865,922 of record NC_064638.1, on the reverse strand, counting down.
TGCGACGGTAGCGGTCGCGCGGTTCCAGACTGTAGCGCCCAGAACCACTCGGCCACTCTGGCCGGCATTAGATTTAGAGTGTCATCTGAGGAATGTATTACAATTTTATGCGACGCAGATACCTGTTAAATTAAATTTTAGGTACGCAAATATTCTATTACAAAAGTAAATTCAACTTTAGTCTCATCTATTGTTAAATGTAACGACGTTCAAATAACTTGATTTTTCATTTTTTGTACAATGTAAAAATTTCTGCCATGTTTTAAATGTCACACGTGTTGGATTTCTTTACGTACTTCAATGTTTCGTTTGTGTTGGTCTGCCTCTAGTACGCCTAAAGATAAAACTGTAGTATTTTCAATTATAGCGCGTTTTGTTCGTCTTTTTGCAATCTAGCGAACATCTACTGACTAAAGACTACTATAAACACATCATAATATTTTCCGCACATCCTGCAAACTATTATTTAATTAGTCACGATCCAGCTTTCGACCTCTTAATCCATCGTCAATTGACAACTGAATGTCGCAACCACAGATTAAATAATGTGTGACACAGATATTATAGACACAGAATACGCGTGAAAGAAGGTGATATACGCTTCTGCGAAGAAATGTATTACAATTTGATGTCGAGCAGAAACACGTTAAATGAACTTTCAGTCTTGAAAATTTTGAATCACAATTTTAAATTCAACTTTATTCTCGTCTGTTGTTAAATGTAATGGTATCCACAAAAAACTATATTTTCTATTTCTAGTTAAACATATTGATTTCTGTACGATACGGTGACGTAATGCCGTACTAGGCTTTACAAACGATTTGTGTGTGAGACAGAGTGAGGAAAGGGTCCTATTGTCGAAAATTTTGGGTTCTGAGTTATTGAATTTCTTAGGTTCAGAATTAAATTCCGAATACGCTATGAAAATGTATCTATAAATTAGAGCGAGTTATGAGAAACTGAATAGTTGTGATGGGAAAGAGATGTTTTGAGATAACGCGTTTTAAAGTTTCTCTTTACTACCAATGTTTAACTGGACGTACTCCAGAAACAAATTCTGCACACACATTACCCCTAAAATGTCCTTTCCCAAATGTTACAGAGTTTTTTAAGTTACATGTTATGTGATTACCACCTTCCGACATGCAGCACACTGCAGTATTCATAAATGTAAAACCAAGTAAACTGGCCCCAAATTGGGAGAAATTATCAAACCATCTGCTGTTTTCTTTTGGAAAAGTGTTGTTATTTTTGTACTCTGTTGTGCTCAACTGCAAAATCGCTACATGTGTCGATTTTTATAGGTCTAATGTAAAAAAAGGATAACTTGTCTTGTTTGGCTTTTTTGTAATCACAAAAAGGTTCTTTTGTATAAAACTACATTCAGGTCCTTAAAATGCCGTTAAAATTTTAGATGGTTTTTTGTGAAGCACTGCATCCACACGTGCGAGATTTGAAAAGCGACCCCAATGATATTTCACTCACAACGACAAGAGGTCCGTTTTCAGAAGTCTGGCATTATTGACTCCTGTAGAGTTCGAACAGCTTTCTAATCGGTACGGGCACATGCAGAATGGAGTAAATTATTATAAAACACAAAAAAAATGTAAATGAATATTTTAGACATTATCGAACGTTTTTGCTTGTGCTGACAATTTTCTTCTCCTTGAAGAGGTCGCTTTCCGCCTCTCATATTTCTGGTTTTTTTGGATCTTACGTATTCGTATCAGTAATATCGCTGTAAGTCGCACGTCATTTCATCTGTGGCTGCTACAGTCAGTTGTCACCTCACGATGATCTGAGAAGCCGAAAGCTCATTCGTGGTTTTAATAAATGACTTGAGGAAAGTGTTTCCTGTTTAATATGAAATGTATCTGCAGTAGATTCTTTACCACGAAATCACTAGAGTGGAAGTATGTGAGCGAAACGGGCTCTAAACGGAGCTATGCGGATGGCGGCAGTTGTTTTCGTTCCTCGTGTCCGCTGCGGAGCGGCGACTCGTTGCACGGGCGGCGGCGTGGCGGCGTGACCGTTTTTCGCCGGATATGAGCTCGGGCTATTCCGAGCAGGAGATATAAACTGGCCCGCGATTACCGCCGCCATTACGGCCCGGCCTGCCCTGCATTTAGCCGCTCGCTGCTCATTCGCAGATAGCGGGCGCGCAAAACGCGACCCCAAACTGTGACAACGACCTCCGCCAGAGGCCGCCATTACTCGCGGAACGCGTGGAGCGCTGGAAATAGTCGCTTCCGCCTGCTGGAATGACCGCGCAGATACTTTGGCTGAGAGTTTTAGTGGAAACGTTCGTGCCAGGTGAATGCACGGTGCAGCGTCATAAACAGGCGACAGTGCTACAGGTGAAAGACGCAATTGCCTGCGCGTTTCAGACTCTTATACGACTTTCGAGAATTCCAGCCAGTTAAAATCACTCAAGGAATGCGGTCCTCAGATGAGTTAGGTAATGAAATCAACAGGTTAGCAACATCTAAACCAGTGCTGTTTCATTGAGTTTTAAACGGTTTCGTTTTACATGAAAAGTCGCACGTCTAATCTCTGCTGAAATGTTGAACAAACTACTTTCAGATTTTCGTCTGCCTGAAAAATATAAAACGACATGGATGCATCCGCGATCTAAACACTGGCACCTTCTGGATTATGTGACGTATTGGTCGCACGTGCAATGAGAGGCGCTCAGGGATGGACAGACCATCGACTCGTGAGGTCCAAATTAAAGATAACTTTGAAGGCACCACGCCGAGCTTCACGCAAAATACCAACAAAATTGTCCTGCAAAATCTTGGCCAATGATCAGACTATGAGAGCAAAACTGGATGAAAAATTTGGTGTCGATGGCCTTTTGATATCTGAATCTGCCCCTGTAGATGAACAGTGGAGTGCATACGCTAGCAGACTGCGTGGCTGTGCTTCAGAAGCCTTGGGAAAGCCTCAGAAGAAGCACCAGGACTGGTTTGACGACTCAGATCCAGAGATCAGAAAGCTAATTAATGATTTCAGGACCTCTCTTCGCACCCCTGATGATAACAAGCGTAGAGCAGCGCATTACAATCTGAAAGTGAAGGTACGTGCTCTCAAAGACAGTTGGTGGGCAAATAAAGCAAATGAAATACAGTTATATGCCGACACACCACAAACGGGCAGATTCTTTGAGTCCCTGAAAACTATCTTTGGTCCAAGAGTTGGGAACATAGCAGCAGTCTATAACAAAGACAAAAGTTGTCGGCTGACGCAACGAGTGACATCCTGTCTCGGTGGGTGGAACATTTTAATGACGTTCTTAAACCCGACCATCAGACAAGCGATATTCCATACATAGAAGCACTTGAAGACCTGCCAGTTGAGGAACAACTTGCGGATGCCCCTTCCTACGATGAATTCATTTCAGCACTGGCTAAGCTGAAAAATGACAAAACAGCAGGATTAGATAACTTGCCATCAGAGCTATATAAATATGGGGGGCCAAACATCAAGAAACCATTGTTTGCTCTGATCTTAAGGATTTGGGAGTATAAAATGATTCCACAAGACTGGAAAGATGCTTGTATTTCCAAGATCTATAAAGGCAAGGGTGACATATCAGACTGCAGCTCCCACAGGGGCATTTCTCTTCTCTCAGCAGCGGGAAAAGTCCTTGCCCACATAATTAACACCCGGTTAACACACTTTGCAGAAAAACTGCTACCAGAGACCCAGTGTGACTTTCGTCCAAACAGAGGCACAGTGGATGCCATATTTGTTGTCAAACAAATGCAAGAGAAAAGCTTAGAGCAACATCGGCCTTTGTTCATGTGCTTCGTAGACCTGGAAAGAGCTTTTGATCGTGTCCCACGGGAAGCTCTCTGGATCATACTAAAGAAAACTGGGTGCCCTGACAAAATTGTCAGTTTGATCCGGCAGTTTCATGAAAACATGATGGCAAAACTCCGCCATGAGCAAAAGCTCTCAGAACAGTTTCCCGTGACATGTGGTGTAAAAAAAGGCTGTGTTCTGGCTCCCACACTCTTCTCACTTTACTTCGCAGTTGTTATGAGAGACGCGACCAAAGCCTGTAGTAATCAAATTAGTCTCGACACAAGGACAGACAAAAGTGTCTTCAACATCTCTCGCTTCAGAACAAAAAGTCGCGTAACCCAACTATCCATCTTAGAGATTCTCTACGCGGATGATGTATGCATTATGGCTAATTCTTGCGAAACTCTTCAGACTTACATAAATCTGCTAAATGCCTCCTGCAGAAGATTTGGCTTAGCCATTAGCATCACTAAGACGCAAGTTCTCAAACAGCCATTTAGAGGTCTTAATGCAGATGACTCCAGTATTGAGATAAATAACAAACCCTTGCGAAATGTGTCAAATTTCAAATACCTGGGAAGCCAAATTAGAAGTGACAACAGCCTGACAACGGAAATCGCAGCGCGTATAGCCAGCGCAGCCTCAGCCTTCGGTAAGCTTAATGACCGAGTATGGAAATCACATGATCTCAAACAACAAACAAAAATTGCAGTCTACAAAGCAGTAGTATTATCCACCTTACTCTATGCCTCGGAAACCTGGTGCTGTTATAAAGCTGACATTAAGAAGCTAGATAAATTTCATCTTCGATGTCTGAGATCAATTCTGCGCATCAAATGGGAAGACCGCGTCCCAAACACGGAGATTTTGCGCCGCGTGAAACTGGCTGGTATTGAAGCTTTAATAATGAAACATCAACTGAGATGGAGTGGTCACACAGTACGCATGGATGACAGTAGGCTACCTAAAGCGGTGTTCTACTCGCAGCTCTCGTGCGGGAAGAGGAGGAAAGGTGGTCAACACCTGCGATATAAAGACACCATTAAACGCCACCTTGCAGCCTGTGGCATTCCAAGCAACCGTTGGGAGGAGCTAGCATTGCGCCGATCGGAGTGGCGATCAACTGGACATAAGAGCATCGAACAATTCGAGCAAAAGTGTCTAATGAACCTGGATGCTAAAAGAGAGCTCCGAAAATCTCAGCTCAAGCCTGTCTACACGTATACATACAACTCTGCTGGTCAGCTTCACTGTGCTTCATGCAACAGGATATTTAAAGCGAAATTCGGATTCGCGAGCCACATCCGAGCCTACCACAACAAGGACAGAGAAGACTGACGGAGTCGCTGTCGCCGGACACGGCGAGGAGGACATCACCACAACTCACTTCCATCCTTACCTGTTCCAGTTGCAGGAAAAACAATTGTTAGTAAACCTCCCTGTGAAGTCAAATTTTACGTTCATGGTCTTTCGAAGAAATACAAGGAGAAGGAAGTGATATACAGGGCTAGTGGTAAACACAAACAAATGCTTATAACGAAAGAAAAAAAAATGGTTCAAATGGCTCTGAGCACTATGGGACTTAACAGCTGTGGTCATCAGTCCCCTAGAACTTAGAACTACTTAAACCTAACTAACCTAAGGACATTACACACATCCATGCCCGAGGCAGGATTCGAACCTGCGATTGTAGCAGTCGCTCGGTTCCGGACTGCGCGCCTAGAACCGCGAGACCACCGCGGCCGGCTATAACGAAAGAACTAGGTTTTATGTTGCTGGGTAAATACGCAATCGGTAGAGACACTAAGATGTTATCCCCATCATTTAATGAATAGCGTAGAGTTGTAAGGCGCAAGTCTGCGGATGCACACATATATTAACTGTACAGCAAGCATACGTACTCCTGACACCACAACGAATGATGCGATGTTGTGAGATACATATATTCTTTTGTTAACTATGTAAATCCTTTTCCTTACGTAAATATCGATGTGCATAGCTCACACAGAACAAAATCATGTCACTCAGCAATCTTTGATTATTGCTACAATATCTTTGTGTCTTGCACCGCCTCTGCCTGGGCTCGCTAGCAAAGTTACACACATTCTGAGCTGTGCAGTGTTGAGTAGCACACATATTTTGAAGAAGAGTTAGGAAATTTTCTTTGTAATTGTGATATGAGACTGAAGGAAGTGGAGCATGAGTATTTTTGAGGCCATTATGAAGAAGCTGTGAAGATTATTTGTGAGTATTCTGGACTCTTGAGAAACTGAGGTGAGCATGCCAGTCCGTAGTATTGTTTTTTGCTATTGTGATTGTAGTAACAAAGCTCAGAAAGTAGGATTGTCTGCTGTGATAGGAAAATGAGATCCCCCTTGCTTAGAGCTATTGTTGTGAACATTCAGCTGATCTTTAAAGCATTACTTTTGAATAAGTGGCAACGGCCTTGCCGCATTGGATACACCGGTTCCCGTAAGATCACCGAAGTTAAGCGCTGTCGGGCGTGGCCGGCACTTGGATTGGTGACCATCTAGGCCGCCATGCGCTGTTGCCATTTTTCGGGGTACACTCAGCCTCGTGATGCCAATTGAGGAGCTACTCGACCGATTAGTAGTGTCTCCGGTTAAAGAAAACCATCATAACGACCAGGAGAGTGGTGTGCTGACCCTACGCCCCTCCTATCCACATCCTCAACTGAAGATGACACAGTGGTCGGATGGTCTCGATGGGCCACTTGTGGCCTGAAGACGGAGTGCTATAGTTTTGAATAAGTACTGATCAGCCAGAACATTATGACAAGCTGCCTGATAGCCGGTATGTCCACGGATGTCCACGGATAACAGCGGCGACCCATCGCGGCACGGAAGCTGTGAGGCCTTGGTAGGTCGCTGGAGTGAGTTGGTACCCCATCTACACACACAAGTCCTGTAAATTCTGGGAAGCGGAGGGGGACATGAACTCTTACGCCACGTGCTATCGCATCCCTAGGCGTGTTCGATCGGGTTCAGGAATGTCGAGGTTGAGATCTGTCGAGGTTGGGGACCAGCACATCAATTGGAACCCGCCACTCCATCACACACCTGGCATTGTGACATGGCGCATTATCTTGTTGAAAAATGACAATGTCGGGTGACGTGACCATTATGAAGAGGTGTACGTAGTTTGAACCAGTGTACTATATTCTTTGGCCGTTAGTTTGCCTTGTACGAGATCCACTGGACACATGGATGCTCACGTGAATGATCCTCAGAACTTAATGGAGCCGCCGCCAGCTTGTCTCCGTTCCGTAGTACAGGTGTCAAGAAATTGTTCCCCTGGAAGACGACGAATTCGCGCCCTTCCATCGGCAAGATGAGGAAGGTATCGGGATTCATCAGACCATGCAATACTCCACCACTGCGCCAACGTCCAATTTCAACGGTCACGTGCCCGTTTCAGTCGTAGTTGCCGATGTGGTGTTAACATTGGGACATGCATGGGTCGTCGGCAGTGGAGGCCCAATCGTTAGGAGTGTCCGGTTCATTGTGTGTTCAGACACACTTGTTCTCTACCCAGCATTACAGTCTGATGTTAGCTCCACCAAACTTAGCCGCCTGTCCTGTTTAACCAGTCTGTCCAGCCTACGACGTTCGACATCTGGAGTGAGGGGTGGCCGTCCAACCCCTCGACGTCTGTTTCGCCACGTGTTGAAGACACTCACCACAGCACTCCTCGAACACTCGACAAGTCGTGCAGTTTGCTAAATGCTCGTGCCGAGCTAGTAACTTCCATCCTCCACGAGATTGTGCACAAACGCCTCCAGTTGCGTGCTTACAATCTCTAACTTTTCTATGACATTGAAACAAGAGGATTACCGCAGAAGATATGATTTTGCTGTTGAAATGTTGCATCTCATAGAAAAATAACAACTACCCAGTACGCTGCTGTTCAGCGATGAATCTACCTTCCACGACTGTGGTAATGTTAACCGAGATAACTGTCGAATGTGGGCAAGTGAGACCCCAGTAGAAGTGACTGAGTTCGAAAGGGACGCAGCAAAAAGTTAATGTGTGGTTGGAACTACATAAACATGGTGCGATTGGTTCTTTTATTATGGAGTGTGCAGTGACAGGGCACACTTGTATCAACATGCATAAAAATGTCTGAGCTCCTATCTACAATGTTGGACAACCAAAGTTATAAAGCTTAATACGAGCTGAAATACAAACAAATGTTTTTTGTATGCCTCTAGCCCGGACTCCTCTAACAATTTTAACAGTAAACCACACCGTTATCTGCAACACATCTCTTGCAGCGGCTGCCACTGGAATTGGTTGAGCATCTCCGCGACCCTATGGAGGTTACTACATAAACCTGTGACGAAACGCACTGCTCTTCTTTATTTCCTCTATCAATCCTATCTCTTGGGACTGACGAGAAATATTTAAGTATTGTTCGAACAAGTGCTTTGTAAGCTATGTGATTTCTCGGTGAATTCCACTTCCTGAGGAGTTTTCCAACGAATGTTAGTCTGGCGATTACTTTTCTATTAGTTACACTTTAAATTTCTCTGTACGTAAAGTCATATGTATCTTATGGATGTAACTGCTTCTGGTGAGTGTTCTCCAAATGTGTAATCACACACCAGTGGGCCTTTCTACCCATTTGCACGCAAACATTACATTTCTTTGTACTGTGGGTCAATTGCCAAACTCTCAGCGAATTAACGAATTGTCGATCCTCTCCAGGTCTTTCCGCTTTTTGCTTCCAATTTCTAGCGTTTCAACATTATGAAATATAACGGTCCACTCCGCAGGCGTACGCGCGGAATTATACATATGAAGACCCATCTCCGCTGAGAACCAAATGCTTGTGTTTGGATTGCTAGATAGTCTTGAATCCAATCACACAACTAGTTTGATATCCCGTATTCTCGTATTTTGTTCATTAGCCGGTGGAGTGGAACTGTATCGAACGCTTTGCGAAAGGTAAATAACACGGCATTTATCTGCGTGCCGGAATCCCGTGGGCGAACAGAGCGAGCTGGGTTTCACACGATCTTTGTTACCGGGAGCCATGATGATTCCTACACTGGACGTTTTCCGTCCTCTGAAATAAAAACATGTTCCAAAATTCTACGACAGACCGACGTCACAGATATAGGCCCACAAGTTTTGCTTTTCTTTTCTAACACTAGGAACGCTGTGTGGAATCGTGTTAGTATCCGTTATATCCAGCGACCTTTCGTCTGTTGAATGATATCAAAAAACGTTCAAATGTGTGTGAAATCTTATGGGACTTAACTGCTAAGGTCATCAGTCCCTAAGCTTACACACTAGTTAACCTAAATTATCCTAAGGACAAACACACACACACACACACACACACCCATGCCCGAGGGAGGACTCGAACCTCCGCCGGGACCAGCCACACAGTCCATGACTGCAGCGCCTAAGACCGCTCGGCTAATCCCGCGTGGATTTAATGATCTCAGCTGCTTTTCGATCCCATGGTCGCTTATTTCGATATGTGTCATTCTGATGTTAGTGTGGCTATTCAAACGACGATTCACATTACGATGTCGTTGTTCAGTGGGCTTCCAACTTCCCTTGTCGACTCACCTTCCTCTCGTCAGGTTTGCTTGGCTAAAGAGCTCTCTTCGGAAGTCGATTTACTAAAATATTCACGTTCCTTGGTTATTTCAAGGGCAAAAGATGCCTTGGCTGATGATTTATGATGAAGCCGAGCAGCTCCTCCAATCTTATAAATATGAAACGTGCGGAAGTAAGGTATCCACATGGTTCACATGGCTCTAAGCAATATGGGGCTTATCATCTGAGGTCATCAGTCACCTAGACTTATAACTACTTAAACCTAACTAACCTAAGGACATCACACACATCCATGCCGAGGCAGGGTTCGAACCTGAGACCGCAGCAGCAGCGCGGTTCTGGAATGAAGCGCCTAGAACTGCACGGCCAGTACGACCGGCAGTAACGTATCCGTTCCCCCCAGGTTCGCAAAAGTTAAATAACGGTTGGGCCCAGTAAACAAAGTGATTTGCTAAGAGATGTAATAAGTACATAGAAAAAGGGAAATAAAGGAAAAAAATAAGTTAATTCGAAATTAACACCGACCTTTAATGTGCACCGATTTCCAGTTCTTACGCATTTTAAGTCAGCTATTAATATCCTCTTCTTGTATTGTTACAAGGTATGTATTAGAACGTTTGCCATTTCTGGTCCTTATCAACCAGGTTGTGTTCGTAGTACGTTATTTCCTGCTTGTCCGCCGACAGCGAATAGCAAATAAAAAAGCTCAAGCATTTTTGTGTAGGTATTGCATTTCGGAGTAGAAATCGCACTCCGCAAGTTTGGTTGATCTTGTCATAGAAGAGCCCTTTTCGCAGCCCCAGTTCCAGATCTTGAATTGGTCGATACAAATAAAACTGTGGGATAACAGAATGATGTGTCTCACAATATGAGAACGTTACAGAATGCAGTCAAAAAAGTTCCCCCGTACCGGTAACAGTGCATGCTACCACATCGACGCTCGGGCACTGCGTGTGCGCGCGCTCGCGGTTGTATGTGTGTGTGTGTGTGTGTGTGTGTGTGTGTGTGTGTGTGTGTGTGTGTGTTTGGTATAGGGACGCTCAGCAACGAGTTTAAGCCAGTTTCGCGCCGTGGATTACTGTCGGCGATGCTGCCTTAAGTTCATACGTCCAGATGTAAGATCATTCCAGAATTGCTAGACTGATAAATCTAGGCACATGCAATGTTTGCGTAACATATGCCACGCGGGTTAACCGCAGTCCGGGCGTCTCTCCCCATCGGAGGTTCGAGTCCTCCCTCGGACATGGGTGTGTGTGTTGTCCTCATCGTAAGTTATTTTAAGTTAGATTAAGTAGTGCATACGGTTAGAGACCGATGAGCTCAGCAGTTTGGTCGCATAAGACCTTACCACAAATTCCCAAAATTCCCAAACACATGTCTCATACGTCGATGTACCGCTCCACGATTTTCATATTACGCCCGTTAAAGATTTTGTACATAGGTAGCAGTTTAATATAAATGTAGAAAGTATTTGCTTTTTGTTTCTATGCAGCATGAACGACGAAGAGATCGCGAGAGAGTTGAAGGCTGTTCCTCGCGCTGCGGATTAAATCTTCACGGGTCGACGGCCGTCTGCCACAAGAAGGCCAACGCTACACAACATTTCTAAAGCGGTTGTTTATAAAAAGAAAAAACTAAATGAATCTGAAAAATGCTAATGTTAATGTTCATGTTGGCAACGGCCTTGAAGCAGTGGATACACCGGTTCCCGTGAGATCACCGAAGTTAGCGCTGTTGGGCGTGGCCGGCACTTGGATGGGTGACCATCCAGCCGCCATGCGCTGTTGCCATTTTTCGGGGTGCACTCAGCCGCGTGATGCCAATTGAGGAGCTACTCGACCGAATAGTAGCGGCTTCGGTCAAGGATACCATCTTAACGACCGGGAGAGCGGTTTGCTGACCACATGCCCCTCCTATCCGCATCCTCCACTGAGGATGACACGGCGGTCGGATGGAGTGCTTTTAATGTTCATGCTGAGTTGAGCTCTACTTGAGCCGCGTTTGCTTTCGCACAATTGTTTAAACATTACCACTGGAATAAACTGAGATTAGTGCCAGTGCCCAATTTCGGCGATGTATTAAATATGTATATACACAGGGTGTAAATTATTGAACTATATGAAAAAAGTAAGTTAGTTACAAACTACGGGGTGCACACACTTTATTCAACAGATAAACGTCACTACAGGAATTCGGATTTAGGTTATGACATGCTCTCGGTACTCCAGAGCCGGAATGCGATCCCCAGAGCACTCCTCCAGCTGTCGAGCTCCGTCTTGCCTGAACCGCATCTTGTCGAAATCAGCGTCGCTTCGGGTAACGGGAGTAAAATCATCTTCCCAAACCTTCACGTACCGTTTGGTAGTCATCGTGGCATCAAGGGATCGCACCGATTGTTCCTTGACTGTAGATTGAACACTACACAGCCACCCGTTGAGGGTGAAGAGACTTACAGATCGCGAAATGCGGATACTCTGTCCAGAAAATGCGCCACTTTAGCTTGTTGACGAACCCATACAAATGGAAATTGGCTTCATCGCTAAACCAAACCATAGAGCTCCATCATGCCCCACGGTCAACCGTGCAGTTTCAAAGTCCCAAAGCAAACCCTTCAGAAGTTACAGCGATTTTGTTTTCTATAGTTCAATAATTATCACCTTGTATTAAGTGAAGAGACGTTAGTAGCATTGTTATCGACTCATGCTGGTGTATAATCTATGTCGGTGTTTTGTAATTACCTATTGCGAAGAAATGAAGATCCGTCCTTCTTCTGTCTAAGATTTTTTTCCTTCTTCTTTTTATTCCTGTGATTCTGTTAGCTATCTGTAATACAAACGCTGTATACTAAATTGCTTGAATAACTATTGTAATCCCTACATGTATAAAGCTCCCGACTGACTGACTCATCGCCTCGGACAAACCCTTAATTACGGCAACTTGAAATTCGCAGAGGGTGCTGATTTTATACTGTAGGCGTCGTATAAGAAGGCATTTTCTAAATTGCATCCCTAAAGGGGTGAAATAGGCGGCGAGAGACTTTGTGAGGATATGTCACCATTAAGGCAATTTTGAAGCTGGAACTACGAAAACTGGTATTTTGCTTCTTGGTAAGAAGTAAAAGAAACGGATTTCGGCATATTTGGAAATTCAATCCATGTTGTTGTTGTTTTCTTCAGTCCAGAGACTGGTTTGATGCAGCTCTCCATGCTACTCTATCTTGTGCAGGCTTCTCCTTCTCCCAGTACTTACTGCAACTTTTTTTTTTGTCGTAAGTCTACTGACTGGTTTGATGCGGCCCGCCACGAATTCCTTTCCTGTGCTAACCTCTTCATCTCAGAGTAGCACTTGCAACCTACGTCCTCAATTATTTGCTTGACGTATTCCAATCTCTGTCTTCCTCTACAGTTTTTGCCCTCTACAACTCCCTCTAGTACCATGGAAGTCATTCCCTCATGTCTTAGCAGATGTCCTATCATCCTGTCCCTTCTCCTTATCAGTGTTTTCCACATATTCCTTTCCGATTTTGCGGAGAACCACCTCATTCCTTACCTTATCAGTCCACCTAATTTTCAACATTCGTCTATAGCACCACATCTCAAATGCTTCGATTCTCTTGTGCTCCGGTTTTCCCACAGTCCGTGTTTCACTACCATACAATGCTGTACTCCAGACGTACATCCTCAGAAATTTCTTCATCAAATTAAAGCCGGTATTTGATATTAGTAGACTTCTCTTGGCCAGAAATGCCTTTTTTGCCATAGCGCGTCTGCTTTTGTTGTCCTCCTTGCTCCGTCCGTCATTGGTTATTTTACTGCCTAGGTAGCAGAATTCCTTAACTTCATTGACTTCGTGGCCATCAATCCTGATGTTAAGTTTCTCGCTGTTCTCATTTCTACTACTTCTTATTATCTTCATCTTTCTCCGATTTACTCTCTAACCATACTGTGTACTCATTAGACTGTACATTCCGTTCAGCAGATCATTTAATTCTTCTTCACTTTCACTCAGGATAGCAATGTCATCAGCGAATCGTATCATTGATATCCTTTCATCTTGTATTTTAATTCCACTCCTGAACCTTTCTTTTATTTCCATCATTGCTTCCTCGATGTACAGATTGAAGAGTAGGGGCGAAAGGCTACAGCCTTGTCTTACACCCTTCTTAATACCAGCACTTCGTTCTTGATCGTCCACTCTTATTATTCCCTCTTGGTAGTTGTACATATTGTATATGACCCGTCTCTCCCTATAGTTTACTCCTACTTTTTTCAGAATTTCGAACAGCTTGCACCATTTTATATTGTCGAACGCTTTTTCCATGTCGACAAAGCCTATGAAAGTGTCTTGATTTTTCTTTAGCCTTGCTTCCATTATTAGCCGTAACGTCAGAATTGCCTCTCTCGTCCCTTTACTTTTCCTAAAGCCAAACTGATCGTCACCTAGCGCATTCTCAATTTTCTTTTACATTCTTTTGTATATTATTCTTGTAAGCAGCTTCGATGCGTGAGCTGTTAAACTGATTGTGCGATAATTCTCGCACTTGTCATCTCTTGCCGTCTTCGGAATTGTGTGGATGATGCTTTTCCGAAAGTCAGATGGTATATCGCCAGACTTACACTCCTGGAAATTGAAATAAGAACACCATGAATTCATTGTCCCAGGAAGGGGAAACTTTATTGACACATTCCTGGGGTCAGATACATCACATGATCACACTGACAGAACCACAGGCACATAGACACAGGCAACAGAGCATGCACAATGTCGGCACTAGTACAGTGTATGTCCACCTTTCGCAGCAATGCAGGCTGCTATTCTCCCATGGAGACGATCGTAGAGATGCTGGATGTAGTCCTGTGGAACGGCTTGCCATGCCATTTCCACCTGGCGCCTCAGTTGGACCAGCGTTCGTGCTGGACGTGCAGACCGCGTGAGACGACGCTTCATCCAGTCCCAAACATGCTCAATGGGGGACAGATCCGGAGATCTTGCTGGCCAGGGTAGTTGACTTTCACCTTCTAGAGCACGTTGGGTGGCACGGGATACATGCGGACGTGCATTGTCCTGTTGGAACAGCAAGTTCCCTTGCCGGTCTAGGAATGGTAGAACGATGGGTTCGATGACGGTTTGGATGTACCGTGCACTATTCAGTGTCCCCTCGACGATCACCAGTGGTGTACGGCCAGTGTAGGAGATCGCTCCCCACACCATGATGCCGGGTGTTGGCCCTGTGTGCCCCGGTCGTATGCAGTCCTGATTGTGGCGCTCACCTGCACGGCGCCAAACACGCATACGACCATCATTGGCACCAAGGCAGAAGCGACTCTCATCGCTGAAGACGACACGTCTCCATTCGTCCCTCCATTCACGCCTGTCGCGACACCACTGGAGGCGGGCTGCACGATGTTGGGGCGTGAGCGGAAGACGGCCTAACGGTGTGCGGGACCGTAGCCCAGCTTCATGGAGACGGTTGCGAATGGTCCTCGCCGATACCCCAGGAGCAACAGTGTCCCTAATTTGCTGGGAAGTGGCGGTGCGGTCCCCTACGGCACTGCGTAGGATCCTACGGTCTTGGCGTGCATCCCTGCGTCGCTGCGGTCCGGTCCCAGGTCGACGGGCACGTGCACCTTCCGCCGACCACTGGCGACAACATCGATGTACTGTGGAGACCTCACGCCCCACGTGTTGAGCAATTCGGCGGTACGTCCACCCGGCCTCCCGCATGCCCACTATACGCCCTCGCTCAAAGTCCGTCAACTGCACATACGGTTCACGTCCACGCTGTCGCGGCATGCTACCAGTGTTAAAGACTGCGATGGAGCTCCGTATGCCACGGCAAACTGGCTGACACTGACGGCGGCGGTGCACAAATGCTGCGCAGCTAGCGCCATTCGACGGCCAACACCGCGGTTCCTGGTGTGTCCGCTGTGCCGTGCGTGTGATCATTGCTTGTACAGCCCTCTCGCAGTGTCCGGAGCAAGTATGGTGGGTCTGACACACCGGTGTCAATGTGTTCTTTTTTCCATTTCCAGGAGTGTATATATTCTACACACCAACGTGAATAGTCGGTTTGTTGCCACTTCCCCCCATGGAATGTTATCTATCCCTTCTGCCTTATTTGACCGTAAGTCCTCCAAAGCTCTTTTAAATTCCGATTCTAATACTGGATCCCCTATCTCTTCTAAATCGACTCCTGTTTCTTCTTCTGTCACATCAGACTAATCTTCACCCTCATAGAGGCTTTCAATGTATTCTTTCCACGTATCTGCTCTCTCCTCTGCATTAAACAGTGGAATTCCCGTTGCACTCTTAATGTTACGACCGTTGCTTTTAATGTCACCAAAGGTTGTTTTGACTTTCCTGTATGCTGAGTCTGTCCTTCCGACAATCATATCTTTTTCGATGTCTTCACATTTTTCCTGCAGCCATTTCATCTTAGCTTCTCTGCACTTCCTATTTATTTCATTCCTCAGCGACTTGTATTTCTGTATTCCTGATTTTCCCGGAACATGTTTGTACTTCCTCCTTTCATCAATCAACTGAAGTATTTCTTCTGTTACCCATGGTTTCTTCGCAGCTACCTTCTTTGTACCTATGTTTTCCTTCCCAACTTCTGTGATGGCCCTTTTTAGAGATGTCCATTCCTCTTCAACTGTACTGCCTACTGCGCTATTCCTTATTGCTGTATCTATAACGTTAGAGAACGTATCTCGTCATTCCTTAGTACTTCCGTATCCCACTTCTTTGCGTATTGATTCTTCCTGACTAATGTCTTGAACTTCAGCCTACTCTTCATCACTACTATATTGTGATCTGAGTCTATATCTGCTCCTGGGTACGCCTTACAATCCAGTATCTGATTTCGGAATCTCTGTCTGACCATGATGTAATCTAATTGAAATCTTCCCGTATCTGCCGGCCTTTTCCAAGTATACCTCCTCCTATTGTGATTCTTGAACAGGGTATTCGCAATTACTAGCTGAAACTTGTTGCAGAACTCAATTAGTCTTTCTCCTCTTTCATTCCTTGTCCCAAGCCCATATTCTCCTGTAACCTTTTCTTCTACTCCTTCCCCTACATCTGCATTCCAGTCGCCCATGACTATTAGATTTTCGTCCCCCTTTACATACTGCATTACCCTTTCAATATCCTCATACACTTTCTCTATCTGTTCATCTTCAGCTCGCGACGTCGGTATGTATACCTGAACTATCGTTGTCGGTGTTGGTCTGCTGTCGATTCTGATTAGAACAACCCAGTCACTGAACTGTTCACAGTAACACACCCTCTGCCCTACCTTCCTATTCATAACGAATCCTACAGCTGTTATACCATTTTCTGCTGCTGTTGATATTACCCGATACTCATCTGACCAGAAATCCTTGTCTTCCTTCCACTTCACTTTACTGACCCCTACTATATCTAGATTGAGCCTTTGCATTTACATTTTCAGGTTTTCTAGCTTCCCTACCACGTTCAAGTTTCTGACATTCCACGCCCCGACTCGTAGAACGTTATCCTTTTGTTGATTATTCAATCTTTTTCTGATGGTAACCTCCCCCTTGGCAGTCCCCTCCCGGAGATCCGAATGGGGGACTATTCCGGAATCTTTTGCCAATGGAGAGATCATCATGACACTTTTTCAATTACAGGCCACATGTCCTGTGGATACGCGTTACGTGTCTTTAATGCAGTGGTTTCCATTGCCTTCTGCATCCTCATGTCGTTGATCATTGCTGATTCTTCCGCCTTTAGGGGTAATTTCCCACTCCTAGGACAAGAGAGTGCCCTGAACCTCTATCCGCTCCTCCGCCCTCTTTGACAAGACCGTTGGCAGAATGAGGCTGACTTCTTATGCCGGAAGTCTTCGGCCGCCAATGCTGATTATTTATCAAAATTTAGGCAGTGGCGGGGATCGAACCCGGGACCGAAGACGTTTTGATTATGAATCAAAGACGCTACCCCTAAACCACGGATACCCCCCCCCCCTTCTGAATCTGTTTAGTGCATTCATCTCTTGGTTTGGTCTCCCTCTACGATTTTTACCCTCCACGCTGCCCTTCAATACTAAATTGGTGATCTCTTGATGCCTCAGAAGATGCCCTACCAACCGATCCCTTCTTCTAGTCAAGTTCTGCCACAAATTTCTCTTCTCTCCAATTCTATTCAATACCTCATCATTAGTTATATTTACTTCATCTAATCTTCAGCAGTCTTCTGCAGCAGGACATTTCGAAAGCTTGTATTCTCTTCTTGTCTAAACTGTTTATCGTCCACGTTTCACTTCCATACATGGCTACACTCCATAATGTATAATGAGGAAGATCCATTAGGTTTAATCGTTTCTATCATACATATCCTTCACCTTTACATGCAACTTTGCCTCCGTACGATCAGAATACTACAACAGAAGTTGTCTTACGCTAGGCTTTGCGATGCAACCCATCAGCAGGTTTAGCATATGGGAAATGTTATCGCCAAGACTACTAAACTAATTTTCGACATCGGGAATATAATATGATGTTCCTTAACGACTTCCTGACACTTAAATCTATACTCGATGTTAACAAACTTCTTTTCTTCTCTTGTCTTTCAGTCCATAAGATGTGAAATAAGGTATTTATGGTCTTCATAAATTAAAAAAATTATTCAGTAACTTCTAAAGTTTTTTTAAGTGTATGTTATTGAACACTGGTGTTTATTTCCACGGTTACAAATAAAAAATGTGTTGCAGCGTTTTTGGAAATTCAACCATTAACGGGGTGAAATAGCGGATCGATTTTTTAGGGAACAGATTATTATGCAATCATTTTTGAACCTAATCTATGAAAATTGGTGTTTGGCTTGTCTACTAGATATAAAAAATACGCATTTCACCGTTTTTAGAAATTCAGTGTCTAAGAGGTTGAAATAGCAGTGAAAAGTGTTATGAACATATTTCGTTGTGAAGGTATTTTTAGACCTTAATCTTAGAAAACTGGTAATTGGCTTCTCGGTTCAAAATGAAAAAATGTTTCATTGTTTTTGGAAATTCAGTCCAATAGGGGGGTGAAATAGGGCCAGACTGATTCACTGACTCATCATCGTCCAGCCCAAACCACTAACGATAGAAACATAAAATCTGGAGACGGTGTGGATCTTGTGCTGTAGCCATATTTCAACAATGAATTGTTTGAAATACCATTTCTAAGGGTGTGAAATAGGAGATGAAAGGCTTTCTGATGTCGCTATTAATGCAATTTTTAAGATAGATCTACGAAAACTGGCATTTGGTTTCTCACTCGGAAATACATGTTTCAGAATAATTGAAAATTCAATCTCTTAGGGCGTGTAATTGTGGGTGAAATTTTTATGAAAATTATTCGTTGTTAAACAGCTACTAAAGCAGTTTTCAATCGAAATCTATGAAAACTGGTATGTAGCTTCTCGGTTGGGAATAAGAAAATATCCGTTCCAGTGTTTTTGGAAATTCAACCTCTAAGGGGGTGAAATAGGTTTGATAACTGCCTATATGAAAATTTGTATTTGGCGTCTCTGTTAGAATTAAAAAAGTAGGCATTTCACTGTTGTTGGAACTGAAAGCCCTAAGAAGGTGAAGTACGGTATGAAAAATTTTCAGAGAAATTTTAAAGCTAAATCTATGAAATCTGTATTTCACTTCCCGGTTAGGTGTAAGGAAATGTGCATTACGGGATGAAAGTTTGTATGGAAGTAACACCACAAGAACGCAAAATGCTTGATAAACAGAAACCTTCGACTCCAGCTACCAGAATCGCATTTTGGCCCGAAGCACATTCGGAAAAGACAATGCTTCTATGGCCTTAATTTGTATGAGAAGTTTAGGAGACGTTTAATTTATGAACAACATAGGAATTCGATAGCAAGAAAAAAACTTGTGTAGGCCATACAGTCGAAACAGTGGACGCTAAGATAGTATCTCATATATAGCAGTGTTCGTCATTTCAATTCCATCAAGTATCCGAATTTTTCTCGAGCAAGAAATATTCGTTGAGCTTTCAGATTTATATTTCAGGCTTCAAGCAAGAGAGATTGGTCATTATATTATTTATTTATTTACTCATGTCCAAGCCATAGACAGCCCACATATTACATATACATACAAATACAATACCTGTGGTGTCATCGCCAGACACCACACTTGCTAGGTGGTAGCCTTTAAATCGGCCTCGGTCCGTTAGTATACGTCGGACTCGCGTGTCGCCACTATCAGTGATTGCAGACCGAGCGCCGCCACACGGCAGGTCTAGAGAGACTTCCTAGCACTCGCCCCAGTTGTACAACCGACTTTGCTAGCGATGGTTCACTGCCAAAATACGCTCTCATTTGCCTAGACGATAGTTAGCATAGCCTTCAGCTACGTCATTTGCTACGACCTAGCAAGGCGCCATTACCAGTTACTATTGATACTGTGCATAATGTACCGTCAAGACCGACGTTCACCATTTACGGATTAAAGTTAAGTATTCCACCAGCTACGTCCGTTTTTTCTAAATTCTAATTTCCTTGTCCTGTTCCAGACCTCACGCCAGCCTGCGTGAGCTAAAACACGTGCCTTTCGGCTTCCTCTAGAAACACGGTGTTGGCTCTCCTGCCAACCCACAACAATACACATATGTATAAATAAAACAAACCCAAAATGGGGAGTCACATTACAATATACAGACGAACATAGTATATATGCCGGCTGCGGTGGTCTAGGGGTTCTAGGCGCTCAGTCCGGAACCGCGCGACTGCTACGGTCGCAGGTTCGAATCCTGCCTCGGGCATGGATGTATGTGATGTCCTTAGGTTAGTTAGGTTTAAGTAGTTCCAAGTTCTAGGGGACTGCTGACCACAGATGTTAAGTCCCATAGTGCTCAGAGCCATTTGAACCACAGTATATATATCACATCACGTCCCGCCAAAATTCAGCGCATTTAACTGCCACTGCTGTAGCGTTTGCCAGATCTTCTTTCCTGCACACTTCCCCCATGTTGCTGCATTCCAGGAGGTGGTCCATTGTTTTAGTCTGTCCGCACTGGTACGTGTCCGTCCCGTCTCGGTATCCCCATTTACAAATGTTTACGTTGCATCTGCCCACCCCACTTCGTAGGCGGTTGAGGGTTCTCCATAATGGCCATTTTAGTTCATTTCCAGAAGCCAATTGTTCGTTGGGTGAGATTAGAGGTGCCCGGTCTCCCGTAGGCAGAACGACCGAACGCTAAGCGCCTTCTATCTCGTTACTTATTTCTGTAAATGAAACTAAAGCGTCCCTGAGATACTTCGCACCAATCAGTTTCCATTAGTTTACGTGACATTGACCAATTTGTTCGCTAGACTGATACGAAAGCAGAGGAAGAAGGCGGCTTTGGGGGAAAAAACATGGAATGAATATTAACTGCCTCTTTCGCACTGAACTGTAAGATGTATTAAATTATATTCCCGGCTCCCATCTTCAATGATGCTTGTTTGCCCGTAAAATACGTTGAATCTTAAAAAGTAGTAGCGCATCAAAGTTATAACGTCACTTAAAGGTTTTAATGGGTGGTGACTGTCGTACGCTATGATGGGAAATAAAATAGAAATGTATTTGTATTGTATATTTTATTGAATATGTTTTTTATTCCACTACATCCGCGGAAAGATTAATTCAATCGTCATCGATCATCCAGAATTAAAAACAACAAACTGATACGATGCCAAACTGAAATGGTTCACTGATCTCTGGCGTTGATATATATGGTGAAGTGAACTTAGTACGAAATATTTTAATATCTCCTCAAAGGAAGAAAGCCTAAGATTACCCACCAGTAAAAAATATACTGGACAGTGACCAGAGAGAGAACAAATCATAAGAAACTTGTTGGATTTGAGCGAGAACAGTGGATCTACACTGATCAGCAGAACATTTTGACCACCGACCCACTATCAATATAAGCCCGTTCAGGCTATAGTAGCGTCATCTGGCGAGAAATTAGTGCTAGTCAGGCACACGCAAGGTGCATGCAGTATCTGTGAGCGTGGTATCCATGTGTAGAATGGGGAAGACACGTTATCTATCTGAGTTTGACCGAGGGCAGATTGTGATGACCCGAGAGGGACAGTAAGGGTGGAGGACCACAGCCAAAATGGTCAGAGTAAAAAGTGTGTGAGACAACGATGTGGTCCTTCGCCCCTACTGTTTGAGCTGTATATCATAGAAGCAAATTAGGGAAATAAACGTTGAAGAGTGGGATTAAAATTGAAAGCGGGAGGCTGTCAGTGATAAGAATCGCTGATGATGTTGCTATTCTCGGTGAAAATGAAGAAGAATTACAGAATCTGTTGAATGGAATGAACAATCTAATGAGTACAGAATATGGACTAACTGGAAAACGAAAACCTGTGGAAATAATGAGAATTAGCAGAAATGGATGAAGTTAAGGAGTTCTTCTACGTAGGCAGAAAAATAACCCATGAAGGACGGAGCAAGGAGAGCATGAGAAGCAGACTAGCACATTCAAAAATGGCATTCCTGGCCAAGACAAGTCTTCTGATATCAAACATAGGTCTTAATTTCAGGAAGAATTTTCTGAAAATGTACATTTGGAGCACAGAATATTATTGCGGTGAGACATGGACAGCGCGAAAACCAGAATAGATGAGAATAGTAGCATTTAATATCTTGAAGAAAGCTGAAAATTTGGTGGACTGATAAGGTAAGGAATGAGGGGGTTTTCCGCAGAATCGACGAGGAAAGGAATGTATGGAAAATAATACTTACAATAAGAAGGGACAGGATGATAAGACATTAGGGAGTAATTTACATCGTACTATAGGGAGCCATAGATGGTAAAAACTGTACAGAAATACAGAGATTGGAACAAATCCACAAATAATTGAGGAAGTAGGTTGCAAGTTCTACTACGAGATGAAGAGGTTGGTACGGGAGAGCGGTTGGTAGTATGCAGTATCAAATCAACCAGTATACCTAACCACCAAACAATTAAAATAATTATCTTGTATGCTATCTGTTTCCATCACCTCAGTATTTACCAAAACAGAATTGTCGGTGGTGGGTAACAGCTGCCAGGAAGTGTGGGACAGACCTTTAACAAATTAAATTAGAAGTTATTGTTCATTTATTTAAACTCAATTAATAATGCATCGCGAATTATTAACCTCTTAAAACTGATAAAAATTACACATTTAACGCCAGGAAAACGAAAAATTCGTGTTTCAGTAAAATAACACATACATTTAGGAAATATCTGATTTTTATAAATTCCGTACACTTTTTATTCAGATCGTCTTGAAATAAGTAACGTCGTCTTTAAAAACAGTTGGCAACCCTAGTCATGGTTCACGTACGAGTAAAACCGAAAAGGATTAAAAATTATGTAAATGAAAACACTAAAGCTCGGAGACTGAGTGAAACCATTCATATAACTGCCATAACTGTCAGGGGCTTGTGTGAATCGGTCGTCTTGCATTGAGTAAAAGCACTCGAGCCCGGAGGGTAAATAATATCAAATAGCTGACGTGATCCTAGGGATTTGTTTCTTTCGGTTGCTTCATTCGATTGAAAAAACCGACTGGACGAAAAATCAGTCGATTGACCAATTGGTTGTTAAGACCTATAGGCTGTATTGATGATAGGTAGAGGTTAGGAGAGTTGCATCCGGAGTGACATCCAGCCACCCGTTACTACAAACATTCCCTTAGAATAAATGGGAAAAGGCTTAAGAAGAAAAAGAAGAATGTAGTTATCAATATTAAAAGGGATTCAGCTGTCACGGCGCCTAACAATGGGACGCCCCTATGACGAAACATTCTTTGGTTTTCATTTTTTTGCAGTTAAATCGCTGTGACGCCATGCCTGATATCCATCACGGTGATATAAATGTTTCTTCATGCATTAATTGTCCTCCTGTTCATCGCTGTTTGTTCTCTTTCATACGTTACTAGAGAGCGAGGCTCACTTCCACTGCGAGAACATACGTAGAATGGAAGGATCGCCAGAGAAAAAATAAACCGAGTTAGAAGAGGTGGAAAGAGAGAGAGAGAGAGAGAGAGAGAGAGAGAGAGTGAAAGAAGACGCGGTGTGGCCGCAGAGAAGAACCCAGTAATTTAGACGTGTGCCATAACGAAGTCTCGTGTGTGCACGTAGTTAGTGAGGCTGTTAATGTTTCCCTGGCGCAGGCAATTTCGGTGAGCAAACTGGCGCCAGAGCGGCGCGCTATTTGCTCAGGTCGTCCCAAGGGCATCGGTCTGCAAGTGGCCCACGTCTCCTACGAGAATCCCAAGGTGTCGCTGTCGACAGTTACCCTCTATACATGTGGAACAACACTGCGCCCGACGGCTGTCGACGATAAACGGATTTAACTGAGCGGCCACTTGTTTAAAGAGTGTACTACAGGCACTCAGAGCTGTTTTCCTGGTTACCTGGTAGTCTAATGGCTCGCTGGACGGGTAAACAGGGAGAAGAACTCGGCTCGTAAGTGGTGCACCAAAAATATATAGGGTGTAACATGAAATACAGGGTGCAACATACTGAAAAAAGTGATACGTGAAATTACACACTAGTGGAAGCAATAAAAAGTTCTGTAATGACTTGCCATTTTTTTCTGTTGCGAATCCGTTTGTTTAACCTTGCTGTTATATTCTGGTCAATATGACTTGAAGAGGAATTTTTTTCTTTTTAATACTTAAATGTTACTTCTCCAGACTTGATGGCTTTGTTTGTCCAAACAATCTAAATACCTTAAAGCTGAAATCACTTTCCTTCCCACTGGTAAAACTTTATTTGCTACACATTCATCCTTCATCTGATTCAGAAGACATTTCCGATATTGACACAACAAATTATAATGTGAAAGATGTTCAACTGTTTCTGTCTACAGACAAAAAAAATCACATAGAGCTTAGAAGCTTTTCTGGAAACTGGAAGAATATTTAGTGCAAACATTATAAAACTGACTCCTCATCCGCCAAGATACGCTATAGCCAAAGTAAGTGATATAAAATTTTCTTTTCAAGTTACAACGAACGCTAATATTCGGAGTATTGTGGTGGAAATGACTAATATTGAGGGTCGATGATTGTATGACAGCTGGGAAGCATTAGGTGAAATTACACTTGAAGCTTATCTTGGCCTATTATTATTACCTCGTGTATATAAATCATATGGTGAAGCAACAAAGAGTCTGTGGGATCCAGAAAGATGTAGAGCCTTTCCTGCTATAATGTCGCTGAAATAGTTATCAAAAGACAGCTTACCATGCTGGGAACAGTGAGAAAAAATAAGCCTGAACTCCCAAATAATACATCAAGCACAGATGTTCAAACTACAATGTTCTGTTTTATTAAGGATGCTACGGTCGTATCTTACGTTCCGAGGAAGAACAAACTGGTTGTCATGACGAGCACAATGCACAACAGTAAGGAAATAAGCAACAGAGAAGACAAGAAACCAAAAATGATATTAGACCACAAAGCAAATAAGGGAGCAGTTGACACATTGGACCAGCTTATTGGCACTATACGTTCAAGAGGAAATCCAACAGATGGCCAGTGATCATCTTCTACAATATTTTTGATACTTCTGCCTACAAATACCTTTGTACTGTCGAGAGAAATAAATACAGGGTGGAAAAAATGTTCTTTAAAAAAAAAAAAAAGAATATTTGTCGATGAATTTGGAAGACTCCTTACATTGTAAATAGATAACTGTTGCCACCACATGAACAGTCAGAGCAACTGTTAGACGAATACAGACAGGAATTCCATCAACACCAAGCTCCACCTGTACCAATCAAAACTCCAAACCTTGCTACAAGACACCAATGAAGTGTTTAAATTGTAACAAACATATTTATAAAGCTTACGCTTTATATTCCAGATGTTCGCAGATGATGCAGTTGCCTATAAGAAAGTTGCAACGGCAGAAGACAGTATCAGTTTGCAGAATGAGCTGCAGAGGATTGATGAATTACGTAGGCCCGGGCAGTTTGCCCAGAACGTAAATACATGTAACGTATTTGGAATACACAGGAAAAAATCCACTACTGTATAACTACACTATCGATAAGAAATTGCTGGAATCAGTACCTAGTAATAACTATACACGTCGACCTCAAGTGAAATGACCACATACAACAAGTAGCGGGAAAAGCAGATACCAGACTGAGATTCATAGGAAGACTCCTAGTTACTCTTTAAATTGAAGCTAGGAAAATGCTGCCACGAAATGAAGTCAATTACCACGTTGTCGTTGTGGTCTTCAGTCCTGAGACTGGTTTGATGCAGCTCTCCATGCTACTCTATCCTGTGCAAGCTTCTTCATCTCCCAGTACCTACTGCAGCCTACATCCTTCTGAATCTGCTTAGTGTATTCATCTCTTGGTCTCCCTCTACGATTTTTACCCTCCGCGCTTCCCTCTAGTACTAAATTGGTGATCCCTTGATGCCTCAGAACATGTCCTACCAACCGATCCCTTCTTCTAGTCAAGTTGTGCCACAAACTCCTCTTCTCCCCAATTCTATTCAATACCTCATCATTAGTTATGTGATTTACCCATTTAATCTTCAGCATTCTTCTGTAGCACCACATTTCGAAAACTTCTATTCTCTTCTTGTCTAAACTATTTATCGTCCATGTTTCACTTCCATACATGGCTACACTCCATATAAATACTATCAGAAACGACTTCCTGACACTTAAATCTATAGTCGATGATAACAAATTTCTCTTCTTTAGAAACGCCTTCCTTGCCATTGCTAGTCTACATTTTATATCCTCCCTACTGCGACCATCATCAGTTATTTTGCTCCCCAAATAGCAAAACTCATTTACTAATTCCCACAGCATCACCCACAGCACTACCATTGTGAGAAAAATACAAACAGGAAGTCCACCAACACCAAGTTCCAGTAACTCATCCACGAAGGAAGTGGCTTACAATACGATTGTTCGACGAGTTCTCGAGTGTTTTTCGTCAGTCTCTGATCCTTATCAGGTAGGACTGACGGAATACATAGAAAAGACCCAACGAAGAGCAGCATGTTCATCACAATATCGTTTAGTCTGGGGGCGGGGGGGGAAGGAGTGCTACAAAGATGTTCATCAAACTCCAGCGGCAGAAGCTGCAAGAGATACGTAGTGCATCACAGGAAGTTTTTCTGTTGAAAGTTCGCAGAACACTTCCTGGGAAGAGTCACACAAGGAATTTCTCCCTCTGACATATGTCTCGCGAAATGACTACACCGAGAAAATTCGAGAAATTGGAGGTAATACAGACAGTCTTAACATGTGCTATTTGCAAGTGGAACAGGAAAAGGGGGTAAGTTATTTAGTGGCACAGGGAGCATTCTCCTCCTAAGTGGCTTGCGGCCTGTGATGCAGCTGTAGATCCACACTGAAGCGCCAAAGAAACTGGTATAGCCATGCGCATTCAAATACCGAGATACGTAAACAGGCAGTTGTTAGACTGGTTAACTGCTGCTACAATGGCAGGTGTTGTGTACATAATTCCGCGTAGTCAGCGCGTATATAACTTTACCACTAGAGCGCGCCCCGCTAAGCACAACAACGCAGGCGCAGCGCTCGTCCGTCTCCGCACTACGAGATGGCGCTGCGATAGAGACGGACCAAATTCTGCTTCCGCCGATCCGCGTATTAATATGTAACGCAGCCAATGAGATTGCTGCTAACGTAGAACCTTTTCTCCTCGCGGATCACACTCGCGCAGCGATACCTGAACGCACCAGGTATTATAACGAGTGTACAGACCTCCAATTAGTCAGTCTGCATTAGTCTGCATTTGTCTGCACCTAATAAGATTACCATATTCCTGTACATAGCCATGAAAATAAATGTATAGAAACTTTGTCAAGTATCAGAGATATGTGAGAATGAGATTAACGAACCAACACCAAAGGAACTTCAGATCGTCAATTGTAAATAGCATCCAGAATCAAGTTAAGTAAGGTTTATGATTGTTATTATTTTAATAAATGTGTGTGAAAATTAATCAAGTTCTGTTTAAAGTTGGTCACCGTCAATCTGCTACTCTACGCGTGCAAGTGGCATTTCTACCGTCTGACCTAACGGCAGAAGATAAACACGTCACGATAAGACCACGAGACATATTGCTGACACTCGCCTACTTCTTTAGAGCGACAAGTCAAATAATCTGACGGTGTGTGTACCGACGGTCTTACAGTACGCACACCACAGCTGGTTATCAAGATTTAAGTGAGTTTCAAAATAGTGTTATAGTCGGCGCATCTCCGAGGTAGAGATGAAACGAGGATTTTCCCGTGCGACCATTTCACGAGTGTACCTGAATATCAGAAATCCGGTAAAACATCAAATCTCCAACATCGCTGCAGCCGAAAAAGATCTTGCACTCACGGGACCAATGATGGCTGGAGAGAATTATTCAACGTGACAGCAGTGCAACCCTTCCGCAAACTGCTACAGATTTCAATAATGGGCCATCAGAAAGTGTCAGAGTGCGAACCGCTCAGCGCAACATCTTCGATATGGGCTTTCGGAGCTTTACTCCTCACCTGGGCCCGTCAACACCGACATTGAATTGTTGATGACTGGGAACATGTTGCCTGGTCGGACGAGTCTTGTTTCAAATTGTATCGAGTGGATGGACGTGCATGGGTATTGAGACAACCTTATGAATCCATGGAACCTGAATGTCAGCAGGGGGCTGTTCAAGCTGATAAAGGCTCTGTAATGGTATGGGGCGTGTGCAGTTGGAGTGATATGAGACCCCTGATACGTCTACATACGGCTCTGGCAGGTGACACGTACGTAAGCATTCTGTCTGATCCCCTGCGTCCATTCATGTCCATTGTGCATTCCGAAGGACTTGGGCAATTCCAGCAGGACAATACGAAACCCCATACGTCCAGAATTGCTACAGCGAGGCTCCAGGAACACTCTTCTTAATTTAAGCACTTCCGCTGGCCACTCTTTCGCTGGCCTCCAGATTCCCCAGACATGAACATTATTGTGCATATCTGGGATGCCTTGCAAAGCGCTGTTCAGAAGAGATCTCCACCCCTTAGTACTCTTATGGATTTATGGGCAGCCCTGCAGGATTCATGGTGTCATTTTCCTCCAGCACTACTTCAGACATTAGCGGAGTCCATACGACGTCGCACTGTGGCACTTCTGCGTGCTCCTGGGCGTCCTACACGATATTAGGCAGGTGTATCAGTTTGTTTGGCTCTTCAATGTATTACTGATGGGAGCTCTATAAAGACTGATAAAGGAATTGTTCCTGTTCTAACTTATATCAAACTAACTAGAAGGTCTTTTTCACGAACAAGCTTATTACGGTTAAAAAGACAGAAAATACTCAGTGAACGGTTAGATTCACTAAAGACTGCCAACTATTCTTTTCATGTATTCAGTGTTCAAACAGTTCTTAGCCTGCGTTAGTATGTCGAATGACGAATTCGGTATTGAGTCATAGCTCATCCAACCTTCCTTCACTGGTGTCATTTGTGCAGAGCGGATGTCCTTCAGTTTACCGAACTGCCAGACGAATGCTGTCTTGGGAATCCTTTCTTTTGTAGGACGGTTCGGTTAGAACTCTAATGGTGTTGTGTGCTACTGTTTTCTTGGTAGTCGTGTGTCTCTCGTTTGTAAGATTCGTCTAACTTTTGCGGTGAGTGTGCCCCCAGTTAGAGATGTCGGTGTCGACTGAGAAACTGTGTCACCACAGTCGTGATACTCGCGATCACAGAACTTTTCCATTTGGTGGACAGCCAAGTCCAGATTTACTCAGTCCGGAATGAATGCATTCATCAGGAGCTGGATGTATTCACTTCATTTTGTCCATCCTATCAGTTCTCATTCGCTGCATTACGAAAAATTCTGCATATGCAGAACTTTTTTATGTTGGTCTCAATGTTTATTTAATGAAATATCTTCACCACAGGATTCTATCACCATCCAGCAATAAATTCCAAACAAAGATTTTCATAATATCTGTGAATTTGATATTGCGTTGCTGGATACTCAGAGATACGACAATACTGCCGTGCAACAATTTGCTTTAATCTCTCTATATAAAAGGTCTTGCAGAAACAACAACAACGCTTAGTCTGCTGTGCGGGAAGACACACTGATAGGTTTTCAAGAAGAAACCCATATCGAGAAATGCATAGCTTGGGCGCTGGAGAGTGTCGAAATCTGAAATGGTTGTGCATTCCACATTACGTCAGTAAATATGAGTAGCACATCGCGCTGTCAACATTACAAACGGGTTTCCAACTGTGTATTTCTATGTCAGTATTGTGCCTCCATCTGCACTACTGAGCCACACACACGTTAGCTAAATGTGCGGTGTAGTATCACGTATCGACGTCACCGCACAGGTCTCAAAGATGGAAACAGAATTGCAAGTTTTCACCAGACGCCCACAGCAGTCGTGTGGGATCTGGTGCACCCAATGGTGCACGCCTGCTAGCCACGTCTCCAGCGGCTCTGAGCGATGAGCAGCCTCTGCTGCCACGATACAGGACGGCCAGCGGCAGCCACACGCCCGACTCGCGCTTGGAGCCTCTTCATTATGTGATGCTACAGAGCAACTTGTCATGGCCCTGACACCATCGTTTGTGCTCAGTCTATAAAGCCTCATCCTTGTTACTACCGTAAAACTGGACTTCATGTGTTGCTGCACTATTTGTAATGAGTCTTTGTATGCTAGGGAAAGTAACAGTTAATTAAATCCTCTGTTAACTGCTGTTAACTGTCTTAACTTGTTTGCTAACCATCTCTGCTTCTGTCCAGCTTCCCTAAAACGACAGTTGCTGCAGCACTCTGTAGTCCACCTCTCTTTACCGTTATGCACAAAGTTGTACGACAAATAGTTCTCTCTGAGTTATTTTAATCGTTCTGTGAACTTGAGCGGTAAGGTTCTCCACTTACATTACTGATACACTGTACTCTTCATACTAACGTATAGAAAATAGTCGAAAGGTGTCAGATGTAGGGACCCTCCTGGTCATGGAGCTCGTCCAACCCTATCTATCTTCCGATTGGGTTACGAAATGATGAGGTGATCCCCACATCGACAACAAAGTGTGCAGTAGCTGCGTCGTGTTGCAGCCTCGCGTCTATCCAAACATTTAGTTCAAATGGTTCAAATGGCTCTGAGCACTATGCGACTTAACTTCTGAGGTCATCAGTCGCCTAGAACTTAGAACTAATTAAACCTAACGAACCTAAGGACATCACACACATCCATGCCCGAGGCAGGATTCGAACCTGCGACCGTAGCGGTCGCCGGGTTCCAGACTGTAGCGCCTAGAACCGCACGGCCACTCCGGCCGGCAACATTTAGTGGCACTGCATCCTATAGCATGGACGAAACATCTTTAATAAATGTGAGCTTGGCCGATATTGTTACTTTGTCAATAGAAAAGGTCCAATGATATGGTCAGCAACTATCCCGGCCCAGACATTAATATCGACCCTGTGTTGGTGATTTTGAGTCACCTGCCACAAACATGCATGTCGTGCATGTTTAATATGCTGTCTCTAGCAAACGTGCATTCATCCATGAATTGCAGTGTGCAAGCTTAATATGCTGTCACAAGTAAACATGCATTCATCTGTGAGTAGCACGAAGTTTCCTCATTGTGGCTGGAGTATGCATTGTTGTAAATACGTCTGTACCAATTAAGGGTAGTCCTCCTCCCATAATTCCTGGGCTTTCTGCAGATGGTATGGATTGATCCACTGTTCATAGATAACAGGCCACGTGACACTTTTACCCAGGTGTGCCAAGTGCTGGTGTCCGTGTCTTCCTCGAATACTGTAAGCACCTCGTTCTCCAACTGTAGTGTTTAACTGGAGTGTGCACGAGGCAAACCACATTTCGACATCTACCAGAGAACAAAAGATAGATTGGGGATAGTATTAGCAAGTATTAGGCAGACTGTGCTGTTTCTTTACTGTACAATGGACACGCCTCAGAAAATACCTACATGCAACTTATTGATGTCTCTGAGGCGTCCTTCGATTCTCACGAACGTGGAATGATGTGGGGTACGTCTGTTTCGAAAACATTCTACATACAACCCCGCAGCTGCTGTCCCATTGCAACCCGCATTGCCATATGTAAGCACCATGTCGGTAATTTCCGCAGCTGTGTCATGGTACATGCCATACCGCTGTCAAGATCGTTACTTCACTGGCAGACCACGGAAGGTCCTCAGTAGGATGAGCGCAAGGGCTGTGTGGAATAATGTAGCACATGAGCAGTAGCGTTATTTGGCTCATGTAGTCCATCCGCACCGCAGAGATGGCTAAAGTGCAACGGGAATTTCACAGTTAAATGCAGAGGAGAGAGCGGACTGGAGGTTGAGTACATTGAGGGCGTCTGCAAGGGGGAGGAGTTACCTGATGTAATAGAAGAAGAAACAGGGATCGATAGGAGAAAGCTACGGCATTCAGTATTAGAATGAGAATTAAGACTTAAAATCAAATAAGGCATAACGGACACATGATATAGCATCGGAATTTCAAAAATAACTGTTTGGAAGTGGCAACAGAACGATTCACGTTGGTGTGTAGAATCAATGAGACTGGCGACGTACCATCAGACTTTCCGGAAAACATCGTCCACACAATTCCGAAGATTGCAAGAGCTGTCAAGGACGAGAATTATCGCACAATCATCTTAACAAATCATGCATCAACTTGCTGACAAGAATAATATGCAGAAGAATGGGAAAGGAAATTGAGGATCCCTTAGATGACGATCAGTTTGTCTTTGGAAAAGGTGAAGGCACCAGACAGGTAGTTCTAAAAAATCTAAACCCTTTCATAGGATTTGTCGATCTGGGAAAAGCATTCGACAGTGGTGAAAGACGTTCGAAATCCTGAGAAAGGTATGTGTGAGCTGTAGCGAAAGAGGAGTATTATACTATATGCACAAGGACGAAGAGGGAACAATAATAGTGAAAGACCAAGAACGAAGTGCAGGGATTAAAAAGGGTATGAGACAAGGAAGTAGTCTTCCACCTGAGCTGTTGAATCTATACATCGAAAAATCAATAATGGAAATACAAGTAATGTTCAAGAGAGAATATCGTTGATAAGATTCGCTGATGACATTGCTGACCTGAGTAAACGTGAAGAAGAATTAGATGATCTAATGAATGGAATGAATAGTCTAATGAGTGCAGAAAATGGAC
This sequence comes from Schistocerca serialis cubense, assembly GCF_023864345.2. NCBI lineage: Eukaryota > Metazoa > Arthropoda > Insecta > Orthoptera > Acrididae > Schistocerca > Schistocerca serialis. The sequence goes on along the minus strand of NC_064638.1, from coordinate 167,833,313 downwards.
TGAGAATAAGAAGCCGAAGATAGACGAAAGTAATGAGAAGCAGCAGAAATGAGAACAGCGAGAAATCTAACATCATTATTATTGATAAAGTTACGGAATTCTGCTGTCTAGACACCAGAATAACACACTACGGAACAAGGACAACTTCAGCAGACTAGCAACAGCAGAAACGGGATTTTTAGCGAATAGAAGTCTACCAGTATCAACTATAGGTGCTAATTTCAGAAAGAAATTTCTGAGAATGTACGTTTGTAGCACAACATTGTATGGCAGTGAGGGCCGGTGGGAAAACCGAGACGGAAGAGAATCGGAGCATTTTAGATGTGATGCAACAAAAAGGTGTTCAGAGTTAGGTGGACTGATAAGGCAAGGAGGTTCTGCGCATAATCGGAGAGGAAATAAATGTATGGAAAACACTGACAAGAAGAAGATGATAGGATATCTGTTAAGCCATCAGGGAAAATTTCCGTGTTACTAGAGGGAGCTGTAGACATTAAAATTGTAGATGAAGACAGAGACTGGAAACAATGAACAAATAATTGAGAACGTGGGTTGCAAGGGCTGCTCTGAGATGAAAAGTTTGCCACAAGAGAGGAATTTGTGGCGGGCCGCATGAAAACAATCAGTAGACTGATGACTTGAAAAAAATTACACTGCTGCTAACTGCAAACACGATGATAGGAATGAAGGAGGAAGTGTGTACTATATTTAAAAGAAGCAAAAACGAAGAAAAAATGAAGAAGAAGAATCGTCCGTGATCCGCATCATAAATTCGCGCGACCCCTGCGTCACCCAGCTGGAGCGGCGCCAGAGGCCATCCAGTGTAGAGAGTGGCAGGCACCGCACGCAGTCGCCCTCCAACTTTCCTGGAGATCGAGTGTAAAAGTATTCACACCGTCCAGAGGTACATCCGAGCTGTCGGCCTCGCGGTCCCCAACTACAAGACGCGAGACGTCAATATCACGAGAGATCTTGCTATCTGCTAACCTACGCATTCAGGTAAGCTCGACCATAGCAGGTGAGCAGCAGATACAACGTTCCTATTACAGCCGGCCGCGGTGGCCGAGTGGTTCTAGGCGCTTCAGTCCGGAACCGCGCGACTGCTACGGTCGTAGGTTCGAATCCTGACTGTGTTCTTAGGTTAGTTATGTTTAAGTAGTTCTAAGTTCTAGGGGACTGATGACCTAGATGTCCCACAGTGCTCAGAGCCATTTGAGCCTTCCTATTAACACAGACCACCATCCGTCTAGAAACTTGTTCGAGCGAGTTTGCCTTAGTGAGTGTATAAGTCTGATGAAAAATATCTGGATCCTTGCTAATAACAGTACCACTGTTGTAATGATCGGAGGTGCAGGCTCTCCCTCGTAGGAGTTTCAGGTGCATTTAGTCGGGTGTTTCGAGAGATATTTTCAATTTGTAACTGCATTTAGCACAGACAAATACTGTTCATTGTGTCTTTAATGCAATGGAAAGCATGGGTCTGTCTCTTACGTCGAACAAAATTATTTTATTTGGTTCTGCAATAGAGTGTTTCCAAATTAATCTAACTCAATATTCGTTGCATTTTTATGAGGGGCATATTTACTAGTCCAGTCAAGATGGGCCACTAAATCAAATAACAAACAAAAAAGAAAAATTAGTTCAAGTGATATCATGTTGATGAATCAGCAACGATGCATCAGGGAGTGGAAACAACTGCACTAAAAACATACAATGTGTATCTACAGCCCATGTGGACTGTAACTGAAAAAGTTTCATGTTGATTTCCCCTACTCGCATCTCCAGGAGGGAACGGCTAAGAGAGAGGTGAGCATGAGAAAAAGATGGAATAACGAGCGAGTAAGAGTAATATTCTACAAACGCTGCGTGGAATGACAGAAGTTTGAACGTGTAGGAAAGATAGAATGAAAAGGGAAATACTAAGGCTCACTCTACGTACAGTGACGGCGGCTGAAGTGAAATGGAAAGAAGATAGGGAATTACGATGATCAGAAGAACAGAGGGTAATATCAACAGTAGCAGAAAACGGTATAACGAACGATCAAAAACTTTCCGTTTCACGAACGTACAGATCAGAATCGGTATGCCAATCAGGAAAAGATGACCCTGAGCGTTGGGGCAATCATCTCACGGATGCGTCAGTTTTAAGATACCGTTTGATTTAACAACCAGCCCTGATGTGTGAAGAAATCTGTAACTGCCTGTTGCACATCCTCGTCCAACAGGAATCATCGACACTTTAAGAAAGTTTTTTAAGGGATCGAAGGCGTGGTAATAGCATGGGGAGCGATCAGGATTATAGGACGGGTATTCGAGTGCAAATAACATTCGATTTAGTGTAATGGATGAAGCTGGCCTCCCATACCGACCTGTGTCTTATGTCGAATCGTGAACAACACATAACTTGACGCACCATTCCATAACGGTGTTTTCTAACAGCCGTTCTGCTCCATAAACATTCTGCATTCTCTGATGGATTTCTACCAGTGTTTCTCCTTTGGCAACCATGGAAAGAATAACAGCACGTGGGTCCTATTTGGACGCATGTCGTAATAACGTCGCAATAGCTCACATTTCCGTATTGACCAAACCCAGTTCGGAAAGACACGAGATCCACGTTAATCCCTT